>NC_056749.1:303211322-303511322 GCF_019279795.1 Protopterus annectens
ACAGAAAACCAAGTTTTTCTGTGGAAAATTTTTTTTTTCTTTTTTACTTTTTTCTTTTTTAAGGCTGTTAAAGATTTTAAGTAGTTTTACTGTATTTTTGTGTGAAAAAAATACATTTAAGGACTTTGAAGTATTACCGGCTTTTGCTTCTTTTTCCCCAGGAAAGAGACATCATTTTAGCTTGACCTTGGAACATACTTCCATTCTCCCAGTCAGTCCTTCTTCCAGCTGCAAAAAAGAAAGTTATGCAAACAGCCTTTGCCCCTACAGAATGGCTAGCAGTTTGCCTCTGCCAAAGGTAGATGACTCTGCTATGGCCACTTATTTTACCTTGGAACGCTTGTCTTTTACCCTAGGTCTGGGTGCTGTAGCATCTACGGGCACTACAGACTGGCAGCAATATCTTTTGCAGCTGTTGGGGTTCCCTCATTATGGAAGGGGAACGACTAATTGGTACTGGGAGAGAGAAGAGGGAAGACTTCCCTGTTTTGTTAGGATGTTGTGCCCATCGCTGGAGAAGCTGCTGCTGTTGCCATTAATAACACTGTTGGTCTCATTTTTCTCAGAAAGAAACAAATAACTAAACGTATATACACTTCCTCAGATTTTCTTGGACAGAAATAGCTCTGGCTCATGGTTTAATTCAGGCTTTTGATCCTTCTTATAAGGTAGTTTCTGGTAATAGAAAGACTGATACCTCTTTTCCTGAAGAGATTCAATATTCTGAATTTTGACAGGAAGATGAAAGGGCATATAATAGGTTTTTCTGCTCATATTTCTGATTCAGACTCTGTTTTCAGTGGGAGAACACTTCTTCTTTCGGCTTTTCCCGGTCAGGGGTCGCCACAGTGGATCACCTGTCCGCTCATGACTGGCAGTGGAGTTTTTACGGTGTCGAGTTGCCAGCCCGGTGCTTAACCTTCCACAGAAGGCACGCACACTCACACCTAGGGCCAATTTAGTGTCCAAACCACCTACAGCATGTTTTTGGGATGTAGGAGGAAACTGGAGCACCTGGAGGAAACCCATGCTACCACAGGGAGGACATGCAGACTCTGCACAGAAAGCACCCTAGCCGAGGATCGAACCAGAGAACCTCTTGCTGTGAGGCGGCAGTGCTACCCACTGCACCACTGCGGCTGCCCCTCAATGGGAGAACATTGAGATTTCTAAATCTGTCAGAAAAGTCTGTGAGCTGTTACAGAAATAGTCGCACATTCCTCCATTTCTGTCATCTTTGGATATTGTGTTTGTATGTTTGTGTGTTACTGCCTGCAATTTTCCTAATGATCAGCCAGCTGCCCTTAAAAAGGCAGATAGGATGTATATTTAAGTTTGTCAGTTATTTTAAGGTTATATACAGTTTTCTCAAATCTAACCCAGCAGCTATAGCTTTTGTTAATCCTACTGCTATGTTTTTAATTAATTCCAATCCTATCCTTTTCTGATAAGGATGGGAAGATGATTAATAAACATGGGGGAAAAAAGAGTATGCATCTATCTGCAACTTTGATTTTTCAGAATTTTGAGTTGTCATGCTCGTATGGTAAAGTTTGTTCCAATTGTGAAAGTATGAGGAATGTTTTGTCTGCAGTTGCTTCTTGTGAGGAAAAAACTGCTTTTAATAATTTTAGTTTCTTCAGTTGTACAAGTCCCTCCCTACTGAGTGTGTGTGTGTGTGTGTGTGTGTGTGTGTGTGTGTGTGTGTGTGTGTGTGTGTGTGTGTGTGTGTGTGTGTGTGTGTGTGTGTGTGTGTAAGTCTATTAATACTTCATCCACTGTTACTGTTTTGAGGAGGTTTGCATGGCTGTTTTCAGAACCTCCCAAACGGTTTTAAAAATACTTTACCTTGCTATTCTGCCCAACAGCTTCCCCTTGATATTTCTAACATAACTTATAAACCTTTAATGTATATAATGTCAATACTATACATAGCCTTCTTACTGTACTCTCTCTCCCTATATACTTCTTCCATCTAAACCTATATTACGTTTGACTAACTAATGACTCTAACATTCTACAAACTGTGTCCAACACTCTTCTACTAACTTTACCCTCCTTCCCCCTTCTATTACCCCCTATTGCTTTTTTCTCACATATGTTCTTCTTTCTAATAAACAATTGCCTCTTGCTTCACTACTCAACTGCCTCTCTCCCCTTCCTCCACTTTTAGGTATTTATTCATACTACTCTGCATACTTTCCACTACCCGTCTTCGTTACCATGCATGTTCTTTATGAACTGTCCTCAAGTCTCCTATACTCTACTTATTGCACTGCATCTTTTGCTACATCTCACTGTATCATCTTACAGTTTTGTTTAAAATATTATATAACACTAGGATGCATTCATAACTGCATTTTATTGTACTTTTTATCGTATTTTGATTGTATCTTTGTAATTTTGGAGCTTTTCTCCCGGGCCTCTACTGAAAACGGGCTCCTTGAGCCCAGTGGACCACCCCGGTTATCAAACTGGAAATAAATAAATAAATTAGATTTTAAATTTTCCTTTGGATAGAAATTTAGTTTTCTCCTCTGCATTACAGGTTATGAAAGGGATAAATAACTTGATTCAGGGAATAAGGTCCTTTTTCTAAAATTTCAACGGGATTATCTTACACCTTGTCCAGTTTTGGCAAAACAAAATAAATGGTCTCAACAAAATGAAGATAAACAGATGTTTAAGATGAAATGGCAAGCAGATTCCAAACAGAATTCCGGAACCCTCTCAAACCAAGGACACTCCAGCAAAATGTTTATTTAAGGGACCATACCCCCCCACCCCCAGTCCAGTTTCCCTTCCAGAAAGTCTGACTCTCCACTGTTCTTTTTAGCATCGGATACTTTCAGACAGATGTGTTCTGAAGATCATTCATCAATGTTACAAATGGCAGTGGGAGGAAATTACTCATTCCTCATCCACCAGACCAGACTCTTTATTTCCACCTGTTCTTCATCATGTGTTGTCCCCAGAAGTGATAGTCAGCTCCTCCTTTCCAGGTGGGGAAGAGGTTTTTAATTTAAGGTTGTATTTAGTGCCAGAGAAAGAAATTGCTTGAAGACCAGTTCTGGATCTTTCTTTCCTAAACCTGTTTGTGATAGTGCCCAAATTCAAAGTGATGTCACCTTACAACCTGATGCCTCCTCTTCCTCATTCAAGTTTCTTGGTAACAATAGATTTAAGATGCTTATCATAACATCCCTATTCATCTAGACTTCAGACATTTCTTAATGTTTTGTGTTTGGGGATCACATTATCAGTTCTCTGCCTTTCTCTTTGGACTATCCACTGCATCAGGAGTATTCATGAAGTGTTTACCTATAGTTATAGGTCATTGCAGGCTACATGGTATCCATATTTTTCGTTATTTAGACAACTTGCAGAGCCTCTTCAACAGGAAAAATAGATCTTTATCTAAATCTGTTTCTAAGGTTTTCCACTCAGATTCGGTCACTGTGAGGGAATACCTGAGGATTTTCAGTCTGTGGCATCTATGATTCTCATGATATACCTTGCAAGACTCCTTTTTTTTAATTTCTCCAAATCTTTTAGGTTTCTAATACTGTGACGGGAATGGACCCTCGTTTCTAAGTCAAAGTTCGATTTAAAGTTCATGAAATTAGTATTGTTTCACTCTCTGATGTCAGCCAGTAGTGCTCTTCACAGCACCCCCAATGTGCCCAGTAATGACTCCTCCTGCAATTAGAGAGTTACATGTATTGCTAACATATATCTAAATATGATTGTAGACTCTTTTTTATAAGACCCGTTGCTCCTGCTACTATTAGAACTGTCTGGGTGTCTTTCTTCCACATTGCTGTGGTTTCTGCTTGCAAATCCTGATATTTTATGACGTTGTCTCTGTACGCAAGATATTGTCGTCAGAGGGTGTAATAGTTTCAGTAATCTATGCTACTTTTGTCTTCTTTTCCTGGACCACTATATCTGGTTTTCTAGCATCTGCCTTTTGAACTGTTGGTATTAGATGATGATGATTCCATTCCATATAGCAACGCATATCCCGGGGAGCTCTAACGTGATTGCAGACAAGTTGAGCAGATGTATTCTCCTGCCCCACGAGTGGTTCCTCAATCCCGATGTGGCGGCAGAAATATTCAGCTGCTGGGGCCAGCCATGCTGTGACCTTTTCGTCTCTCCAGTGAACAAGTGCAGCAGCTATTTTGCCCTATTCCCCCGAGAGGGGAAGTCCCCGAGGGACGCTTTGATTCACGATTGGCCCACAGGACTTCTTTATGCTTATCCCCCCCCAGTCCTCTGATTCCACAGTTCTTAAAGAAAGCTCATCGGTTAAAGTGCAAAGTGATCCTCATAACCTGGCCTTGACAAGTTTGGTTCCCCTTTCTTCGGCCTCATTTGGTATACCCACCATGGACTCTGGATCCTCTTCCAAACCTGATTGGTCACCCCCATGAGTTGAGCCACCCAAATCTGTCCATTCTCAAGCTGACAGCTTGGTTTCTCCACTTCCGTTAGTTGCCAGGCAGGCTAATCTCACCTCACCTGTTAGAGACATTATCCTGGCCTCTCATAAACCATCCATCAGAAGACTGTATTAGGACAAATGGAAAAGGTTCTCTCTCTGGTCAAAGGATATGAAGTTAGATCCGTATTCAGCTCCGGTCAAAGCGGTTTTACAATACTTGTCTAAGTTTTTTGAAGATGGAGCCACAGCTTCTACCATACAAGTACATCTGACAGCAATTTCGAATTACCATAATGGGCTGAATGGTACACCTCTTATCTCACTATGTTTGTGTAAAACCTTTCTCAAAGGAGTCTCCCACATCAGGCCCCGAGTCAGACAGCCTGTAGAGCCATGGAACCTCACATTAGTTCTGCAGTTTTTGACACAACCCCCCCCCCCCCCCGCCCTACGAACCCACAGTGAAGTGTGACCTGAAATCCTTGACTTGGAAATTTTTGTTCTTGGTAGCCATTATGTCAGCCAGACAGGTTTTGGAGCTGCAGGCTTTGTGCATCAAAAGGCCCTATTTGGTCTTCCACAAGGACAGAGTATCACTCTGGACAAACCCATCCTTCCTCCCCAAGGTTGTTTCTGACTTCTCCATCAGTCGGTCCATTGACCTACCAATGTTCTTCCCACATTTTTTGAATAAAGGAGAGTACTGCTTGCATTCCTTGGATGTACACAGACAACTGAGATTCTATTTAGACAGGGCCAAAGTTATGTGCAAGTAAGTCTAAACAATTTTTCACTTCCTTTTCTGGTCCTAGAATGGGAAGTTGTGTATCCAAGGTTACTTTATCGAAATGGCTAAGGGACTGCATACGCTTCTCTTACTCTTCCTGAAAAGAACCTATACCACAAGTTAAAGCTCATTCCACTAGACATCTGTAGCTTTCCATTCCAGGACTTCTATGGATGACATTTGCACAGCAGCTGCTTGGGCTAAACCCCACACTTTCATCAATCATTACAAATTGGATGTGGTCTCCAGAGGGAGAGCTGCCTTCGACAGAATGGTGCTCAGGAACGTTCTTCCATAAGAGCCACCCATAGGTCTCAAGGTAGCTTGGGATTCTGTCCCATCAGTGATGAATGGAAAAAAGATTAACAACATCAGATAAAGAAGTTATGTCTTACCGTAATGTTCCATCTGTGTTGTTGAACTTCTTCCATTCAGCACTTCCCACCCTCCTTCCCCCTCCAAAGGCTTCTGGTGGATACTTTGGGTCCAGATGGTGTCTTAGGGCATTTGCGCAGAATGGGCCTCTGCTTTTCTGATTTATCATGGGCAAACTCGATCTGAGGTAACAGGGCGAAGGGCATTTTGGGTAGAAGCGTAGCTTGAGAGTTTTTGGCTGCCACAAGCTTGGTAGCTCAGAACCAAACCCATCAGTGATGAATGAAAGATAATCAACAACACAGATGAAACGTTATGGTAAGACACAACTTCTTTTTTTGCACATTTATCAAAACTGAATGACATTCTTATATCATCTGAAAAATTTTTGGCAACTTACAGTTGTGCTTTCAGTTCCTCATCTGATGAGCTATACAGTTTCAAACCTTTGACAAAGGAAAGATGGGAAGTCTTTGCACTTTGTTGTTTTCTAGGAGCTAATTTATAGCCATAACCTAAGCTGTTAAGTAGACAGCTTAATGGATTAAGGGCAAGGCAGAATAACAGTGGTGACAGTCACCCTGGAATATCCCCCTTTTGGATTTTTATCCCTGGAGTAGTAAGTTGTCCTTTATCATGGCTTAATTGCAAGGTGGTCTGCCAATGTTTCATGGTCATTGTAATGTAGTCAATCAGTGCAGGGTGTATCTTATACATTTTTAAGCACTTTTTTTTTATCCATGAGTGTGGGATACTAACAAATGCTTTTTTGTAGTCATTCCATGCCATACTTAAATTTTTCCCCTTTTTATAGATGTCCTTCGTGTTCACTATTGCAGTCATCACATTTGGGTTATCCCTACCAGGGTAGCTCCCGGCCGGCCCGAATACCAGAGACTTAGTATTTCTGCTTCGGTTGCTGTCGCTTGAGGACTGACGTCAGGTCATCAGTAGTATAAAGTAAGGCAGCCAATGCCATTACATTAGTCTTTCTTGCCGCGGAACCTGAAGCAGAAGCAGTTTGCACAAGTGCCAGTTGGCTGCTACCCGAGTTTGCATTTCCGAATAGAAGTCTTCTAAAGCAAAGTACCCCATTGGGGATCCTTTTTTCTTGCACTAATCGATGTCAGAAAAAGGTAATAATTATCTTGCCTGGGGATAGCAAATACCACACCGAGACTTCCACTCTTACTGCATCACTTATTTAGGCCTAGACCATGACAGCCCCCATTGTTACTTCTGTGCTTTGTTCATCTCCAGAACTATCTATCGTCGGGCCTTATTGTAGCCAGATATTTTTGTTTACAGTCCTCGAATTCCAATATGGCTTCGGTAAGCCATCGGACAGCAGATCTTGCAAAAAACCATAAAGGTAAAGACAGACCGCACAGGTCCAAACCTACCGACGATGCTTCTGTTAAGCTAGTCATCAGTCCTCCGGTATTCGGTGAGGAGCTTTTGCAGCCCCTGATGCCCGCTTTAGTTGATTCGCAGGCCACTACTGAGACCCTTTCAGAGTCCGGTATGTTGCAAAACTCTTCATCAGCTATGGATCCTGCAGTCCTCTCTACCTTGGATGGGTCCACAGCTGCTGAGCAGGCACTAGCTTCCGAGGAAGTCCTTCACACTACCGAATCTCGATACACACCGAGGTCTTCTTTCATGACTGCAGTTTTTTCAAAAACAACCAAGTTTCTTAGGTCCATGGTTTGAACCACACCCAAGAAACCGACAATCCACTCTCAGACGCCTGCTACCTTGCCTCAGTCTCAAATGCTTAAAATGGTGGAAGACCTTATGCTGATCAGGCGCCTGCTATCTTGTCTCAGTCTCATGCGTAAAATGGTGGAAGACCTTATCATGCTGATCAGTGGAAGCCAAGCTACCCCCTCAAAAAGAAAAAGAGGTCTGTCCCCTGTAGTTTTGTCTGAACAAGAGTCAGATGAATCTGATGCATAGACTATGAAGACATGTAACCCCTCTCCACTTATGAGGATTCTGATGCAGAGGACTCCATTCCTTCAGCCTTGGCCCCAGAGGATTTTTTCTTTGAGCAAACCCTGCATACTTTAACGGAGCATTTCCAGTGGGAGAGTCAGGACTACCCTCAGTCTAAAAAGAGACTCTGGAAATTCCTAGATCTACCGCAACACAGACCCTTGGCCATCCCCCAGTCCTGGATGTTGTGGATGATGATTTCCTTGAATCCAGCTCGAGTCCTGATGCCCTACCTCCTGCTCCTAGAAAACCAGAAGGGTACTATAGAGTCCCTGACTCACACAAATGTCTTTTTAAAAATCCAACAGCTGACCCTGAGGTCATTTCTCAAGGGCCAAAAGGGATTAAAGCAACCTCTGCTAAGAATCCCATCCCCTCAGACAGGGATTCCCGAGCATTGGACAGATGGGGTACAAAAGTATACACCTGAGCTACTCTTGCTATCAGGGCGCTAAATTGTCAGTTCAGTATGATGAAATATCAGCAACATACCTTGGAACTGCTTAAACAAAAAATGTCTTCCTTTCCTTCTTGGGCAGAATCTAAAGATTTACAAGACTTAATGCATTCTGCAAGTCAAGTAACTAAACACACTTTGCACTGTGGTTGTGACTCCCTAGAAGCTTCTTGCAGGGCAGCTGTCACTGGATCTGTCATTAGAAGACATGAATGGCTTAAGGAACAACCCCTGCCAGACTATGTAAAATCTAAATTGTTGGATGCTCCCTTGCACAAAGATAACTTATGTGGCACTAAGGCAGAAGAGGTCTTAAAGATGGAAGAAAAAGCAAAATCCATGCAGTTAAAGATTTCTTACAGGTCAAGCCCCCTAGGTTGAGCAGACATTGTCCCTCCAAGCACTGATCCTTTACTGCTGCGAGTAAACAGGCCCAGCGTAGGCCCCATGGAAACAGACCCTTCCCCAGACAGGTGCCACAGGAAATGCAGCAATCTAAGCAGTGGACTACCTCCACTTCAAAACCAGGGAGTTCTAAGCCACCCCCTTATGGTAAGAACTCACAATGACTTGCCTCCTTCCGACCTCCCCACTGCCCACCTTCACTTACCCTAGGAGGAAAACTCTCCTTTCACTCAAACACCTGGGCTACCATTACAAAGGACCAATGGGTTCTGATTGTGTCTCAGAGATACAACTTCTCCTTTCACACCCTTCAAACCCTAAAAGGGTTCCCAGATCTTCCACAAAATCAGTGGGTAGAGGCTCAAAAGCAAATCCTTCCCCTGCTTTCTATGAGGACAATAGAGCATTTTCCTGCAGAACAGATAGGCCAAGGCGTCTACTCCAGACTTTTTCTGGTGCTCAGAAAAGAGGGCACCTGGCACCCCATCCTCGATCTATCCATTCTAAACACCTTCCTGGTGATCTCAAAATTCAAAATGCTCACCCTCCAGCAGCTGCTACCCATGCTCTCCAAGGATGCTTGGCTAGCCTAGATCTAAAAGAGGCCTACCTCCACATTCCTATCAGGGAATCATGCAGGAAATATCTCCGCTTCAGGACAGGATTTCAACACTTTCAGTTCTCCGCGCTTCCCTTTGGCTTATCTACTGCTCCCAGAGTTTTCACAAAATGTCTGGCTCTGGCCATTGCCTTTTTCAGACAAAGAAGTATTCAAATTTACAAATACTTAGATGACTGCCTTATTCAGGCAGACAGCCAGGAAAAGCTGCTCAAGCACCTGGCCTTTGTAAAGACCCTGCTAACCTCCTTAGGGTACACAATCGACAAAAAGAAATCCAAACAGGTGCCCACCCAAAGGATAATCTTTCTGGGAGCAAGTCTGGACACAGCATCCCAGATGGCATTCCTTACACCAGAGAAACAAATCTTCCTGACCGCCTACTTCTCTCAACTGGCCACCAGGCCCCAGCTATCTGCAATTAAGATCCTGCAAGCTCTGGGGTTCATGGCATCTTGCATACTACTCATTCCGTATGCCAGACTGCATATGAGGAAACTTCAATGGTACCTAAAGAGCCTTTGGTGTAAACATTCCCAAGACCTGGAAACTCTTCTACCTATAATTCTTTGTCTCAGAAAGTAATTTTTTTGGTGGGCAATAGCCCTTCTTCCCACCCTCGCCACCCAGACCCTCACCGCAGATGCATCAGACTACGCTTGGAGTGCACACCTGGATGGCAGGTGCATACAGGACCAGTGGAGCCCACAGCAAATCCTGCTGCATATCAAAAGAGATGATGGCTGTGCAGCATGCCTTGATAGCTTTCAAACCCCTTCTCTCTCCATGGGTTCTCCTGATCAAAACAGACAACACCACTGTGATGCTGTACATCAACAAACAGGGAGCGACTCACTCCTACCCTCTGTGCAGGTTGGCCATGACCCTTTGTCTCACAGCCTCTTCCCTGCAACTACACCTGTTAGCACAATTCCTACCGGGCTCTCTCAACTCTCTGGCAGACCAATTAAGCAGAAACCTTCTGGACCCACACGAGTGGCAGCTGAACAGAAGTGCCTTCACCCTAATAACTCAGAAGTGGGGAACCCCAAAGGTCGACCTATTTGCCTTCCACACCATCCATCAGCTCAGCAAATTCTGCACTAGGGAGTATCACTGCATGGCTTGGAAAGTGGATGCCCTGTCCTTTCCCTGGGTCAATCTCTCAGTCTATGCATTTCTGCCCCTTCCTCTCATCCTCAGGGTACTGCTCAAAATAAGGGAGGAAAAACAAGGGCCATTCTTATAGCTCCAGACTGGCCCCGACAACACGGGTACCCCTTGCTGCGCAGCTTGTCCCTGATGCCTCCATGGCATCTTTCTCAGATTGCAAACCTCCTGACCCAGAGGGAAGGGGAATTCATGCATCCTCAATTGCAGACACTCAGTTTGACAGCTTGGCTTATTCCTTAACCCCGAACCAATCTGCCATCGTCAGTAAACATGTTCTGGATGTTATCTGTGAGGCCAGACATCCTAGCACCATAAAGTCTTATGCAGATAAATGGAAAAGGTTCTGCACCTAGGTCCAGGCTAAGGGGGCCAATACGGCACAGCCCTCCATCTCTCATCCTGGATTACTTAGATGACCTACTGCACAGTGGTCTCTTTTTCTCCTCTATAAAAATTCATGACTCTGCTGTTTCTGCCCACTTTCCCCACTGAGCAGCCCCTTTTCTCACATCCTTTGATCAAGCAGTTCCTGAGAGGGACTAGCAACTTGAGGCCCCCCAGAAGGGCACCAACACCAGCTTGGGACCTTTAACTTTCTTTTGGAAAAGCTCACCCTGCCTCCTTCCAAACCAGCTTCTTCTGCAGAGCTAAAATTTCTCTCCTGGAAGACCACATTCCTTCTGGCCATCACTTCAGCCAGAAGAGTCTCTGAGCTCCAAGCACTCATGGCTGTGGAACCCTTCATCATCTTCCATGCAGACAGGGTATCCCTCAGAACTAACCTATCCATCATGCCCAAGGGTGGTGTTCAGTGTGGCTCTCAACCAATCCATTCATTTGCCCACCTTCTTTCCTAATCCCTAGAACAAAGGGGAAAGGATTCTTCACTTTCTCTAGATGTACACAGCTCAGATTCTATCTGGACAGGACTAAATCCTTCAGAAAGTCTGATCAATTGCTGGTTAGCTTTACTACAAGGGCAGAAGGCAAAGCCATCTCCAAGCAAAACCATTTCCAAATGGATAGCACACTGCATCCATTACTGCTACAAACAGCATGGAAAGTCTCCCCCCAAAGGGGTCAGGACACACTCCACCAGAGCAGTCTCCACCTCTGCGGCTTTCCTCAGAGGAGAACCCACCAAGGGGCATCCTGGAGGCTGCCACCTGGACATCTGTTCACACTTTTACCAAACGTTGCCACCTGCCTCTCTTCTCCAAATCCAGGGCAGGTTTGCCTCTGCAGTCTTGCAGGGCATCCTATTCAGCCCCTAGTTTCCTTGACTGCCTCCACCCATTTCCTCAACTTTGGGAATCAACCCAAATGTGATGACTGCAACAGTGAAACATGAAGAACATAGTGCAGTTGTGTACACTTACCATAAATGTAGATGTTCGAGTGTGTTCACTGTTGCAGTCCTGGTTTCCCTCCCTCCATCCCCCTTTCTTCTCTTTCTCCTTTTATTACCATTCTTCCTTGTTCTCCTTTCCTTACAAGGGACATATTGGTATTTATTTTCCACTAGTGGGATTTTTCCAGCAGAACCTGGCGTCCTACTTTGGGATGTTCTTCGTGTTTCACTGTTGCAGTCATCACATTTGGGTTATCTGCTTGCAGTAGCCCTTAGTCAGCCTGATTATCAAAGTCTTGGGTCCTGTGTCAGTTGCTGTCTCATCTTCCATGACGTCAGGTAGTCAGGGGTATAAAGCATGCAGCCGACGCCATTACATCAGTCTTTCTTGCCGTGCGGTGCCCAAAGCAGAAACAGTTCGCAAGTGCCGGTCGGCCGACTCCTGAAATTTTAATTTTGAGTTTCAGAACCGAAGTCTTCAACTAAAGCTAAGTACCTCGTTGGGGAAACATTTTCTTGCTCTAAACCAATGTCAGTAAAAGTCAATAATTGTATTTCTTGTGGAAAGCAAATACCGCATAAAGATTTTCATTTGAACTGTATTCCTTGCCTAGGCCCTGACCACGACGTACCTCGTTGTGGGTTTTTTGCCTTATTTAAACCACAAACTATTTGTTGTTTGTATATTTTCACTTCAAAATGTTTTGGAACTCGGTTCAATTATCCCGATATGTCTTCAGTAAGCCACCCGACTACCGACATTCCGAAAAAATGCAAAGATAAAGACAGAGCCCGACTAGGTCCAAAACTGCCAACGACGCTTCTCCTAAGCTAGTCGCCAGTTCGCCGGTACTTGGTGAGGCGCTTTCGCAGCCTCTGATACCCACTACTTCAGATTCGCAGGCCTCTACTGAGACCCATTCAGAGTCCGGTATGCCGTGAGATGCTTCAACTGTGAAACCTGCGGATGTCTCTACCTTGGATGGGTCCAGAGCTGCTGTGCAGGCACCAGCTAATGAGGGTGTATTAAGGTCTACTAACTTGCTTATTAAACCGATGCCATCTTCTTCTTCAAGGCCTAAATCTCGAACCATGCCTAGCAAACCGATGCCCAGACTGCATGGTCAGGCCTCTATGCCTAACAAATGATAAGAATGGCTGAAGACCTTATTACTTTAATCAGGGGAAGCCAACCTTCCCTCTCTGAGACCTAGGACTGAATTTGCTTATGATACTTCTGACCAGGATTCTGAAAATTCTGTTTCCTCTGATGACCAGGATTTACCCTTATCTACCTTATGAAGATTCTGATGCAGAGGACTCTATTCCCTCTGCTTCTCCCCTAGAGGATTTTTCTTTTGGTGAAACCTTGCATATTCTTAGGGAGCATTTTCGCTGGAAAAGCCAGGATTACTCTGATTCTAAAAAAGGGGCTTAGGGATTTCTTACTCCTGCCCCAACACAGGCCGTTAGCTATTCCTCCTGTGCTAGACATTGTTGATGATGCCTTTTGCACAATCTAGCTTGGCCCCTGACTCTTTAACTCCTGCTCCCAAAAAACCTGATAGATATTACAGGGTTCCTGACTCACAAGTTCCTATTTAAACATCCTACTACGGATCCTGAGACCATTTTACAGGGACCTAAGGGCATTAAAGCTACTACTGCCAAAAATCCTACCCCTTCTGATAGAGATTTCAGGGCCCTGGATAGATGGGGTAAGAAGGTATACACCTCTGCAACTTTGGCTATCAGGTCCTTAAATTGCCAGTTTCGTATCAGCAGCATATTATTGGATTGCTTAAACAGAAGATGATGTTGATTTCTGACTGTGCTGAAAATAAGGATTTACAGGATTTAATGCATTCTGCTGAACAGGTTGGAAAACATACTTTGCAGTGTGGTTTTGATTTCACTAGAGGCATCTTGCAGGGCTGCTGTCACCGGGTCTGTACTTAGAAGGCATGCTTGATTTGAGGAGCAATCTTTGCCAGATCATGTTAAAACTAAATTGCTGGATGCTCCCTTAAATCAGGACTGCCTGTTTAGTAACAAAGCAGAAGTTCTTAAAAAGATGGAGGAAAAAGCTAAATCTATGCAAACTGTTAAAGATTTCCTACAAGTACAGCCTCCAAGATTTAGTAGGCATTGGCCCTCTAAGAATTGGTCCTTTCCTGCCTCTTCCAGGCCTTCAGTCCAAACCAGACCCAGCAGAACACCCAGGCTTCAGTCCCAGGGTATGCACAGGACTAAGCAGTGGGGGGCTCCCACTTCCAAATTAGGGAGTAGTAAGACTCCCCCGTATGGTAAGCTGTCTCAATGACTTAACTTTAAAACTTCCAAGCACTTCTCAACTGACTGCTCCTTTAGGGGGAAAGATTGCTCTGCAACCAAAAAACTGGGAACTCATTACCCAGGACAAATGGGTTTTAAATATAGTTTCCCAAGGATACAGATTTCACTTCCACACGTTACCAACCCCAAACAGTTGGCCATTTCTACCCCCAAATCAGTGGGCAGAGGCTCAGAAGCAAGTACTCTCTCTCTTCAGCTTAAAGGCTATTCAAGCTGTACCAGAAGAGGAAAAGGGACAAGGTTTCTGCTAAAGACTTTTCCTGGTACCCAGAAAAGACAACTCATGGCATCCTATCCTGGACCTTTCTATCCTAAACACCTTTTTGGTGATTCCAAAATTCAAGATGCTAACTCTTCACCAGTTGCTTCTTATGCTAGGCAAGGATGCCTGGTTGGCAACACTGGATTTAAAGGAAGGCTACCTGCACATCCCAATCAGGGAGTCTTGCAGATTATACCTACGCTTCAAAGCAGGCTACATGCACCATCAGTTCTCTGCACTGCCCTTTGGCTTATCTACTGTGCCCAGGGTATTCACAAAGTGCCTAGCTCCAGTCATTGCATTTTGCAGGCAAAGAAATATTCAAATGTACCCATACCTGGACGATTGTCTAATTCAGGCAGAAAGCCAGGACATAATTTTGAATCATCTGGAATTTGTACAAAAGGTGCTAACTTGTTTGGGGTACACCATAAACGAAAAGAAATCCCATCTTGTACCCTGTCAGCAGATTATATTCCTGGCTTGAACACAACTTCCCAGATGGCTTTCCTCACGCCAGAGAAACAAATGCATTTAGCAATTTACTTCAAACTAATGGCCACAAAAACTATGCTATCTGCAAGGCAAATACTGCAAGCCTTTGGGTTCATGGCTTCCTGCATTCTACTAATTCCATATGCAAGACTGCATATGAGGAAACTACAATAGTATCTAAAAAGCCTATGGCGTCAACATTCTCCGGATCTAGAAGCAATTATTTCTATCATTCCTTGCCTACAGTTAGAGTTCCTTTGGTGGGCAGAGGCCTGCCACCAAAACAAAGGACTACCATTCACTCTACCCCCTGCTGCCCAAACCCTAACAACAGACGCATCAGACTATGCATGGGAGGCTCACCTGGAAGAGAAGTGCATTCAGGGCAAATGGAACCCAAGTCAAATGCACCTGCATATCAATCAAAAAGAAATGTTAGGTGTACAGAGTCCTCTGACAGCCTTCAAGGACCACATTTTTCCAGGACAATTAATGGTAAAGAAGGACAACACCACTATTATGTGGTACATAAACAAGCAGGGGGGGTACCCATTCATACCCCCTCTGCAGACTAGCCATGGCTCTGTGGAACACAGCCTTGAGCTACCAAGTGCATCTACAGGCTCAATTTCTGCCAGGAAAACTAAATACATTGGCAGACGAACTAAGCAGTAATTTCATGGACCCACATGAGTGGAAACTTGAACCAAAGACTTTCAAAATGTTGATAAACAAATGGGGGAGCCCAGATGTAGACCTGTTTGCCTCCCCCAGAACTACCAATTGGACAAATTCTGCATAAGGACTCCCCGCAAACAAGCTTGGAAAGTGGATGCTCTGTCCTTCAGCTGGAAAACTCTTATCAGTTTATGCCTTTCCTCCCCTGCCTCTCCTCTCCAAAGTACTACTAAAGATCAAACAGGACAAACCAAGGATGATACTGATTGCACCAGAATGGCCATGCCAACACTGGTGTACCCCCTCTTGTGCAGCGTGTCACTGCTGGCTCCATGGCACCTGCCTCAGACCCCTACCCTGCTGTCTCAGCAGGAGAGCCAGATTCTGCACCCTCAGCTTCAAACCTGAACCTGGCAGCCTGGCTAATTACCTAACCTCTCCGTTACCATCCCTCAGTAAACAAGTGTTGGATGTCATTTAGGAGGCACAGAGGCCTAGTACTAGAAAATCTTATGCTGAAAAATGGAAGAGATTCTGTGCCTGGAACCAAATTCAAGGGATGGGCACAGTAGTGCCAAATTTACCTCAGATTATTCAATATTTAACTGAGATGATTCACAAGGGCCTTTCTTTTTCATCCATAAAAAGTCATGCCTCAGCCATTTCAGCTCATTACAACACAGAACCACCCCTCTTCTCTCATTCACTGCTCAAGCAGTTCCTCAAGAGGGGCCAAAAACATAAGACCACACAGGAGAGCCCCAACTCCAGCCCGAGACCTTAACTTTGTATTGGAGAAACTCACTCTTCCTTCTTTTGAGCCAGCTGCAAGTGCAGAGTTAAAATTCCTTTCTTGGAAAACAGCATTCCTTTTAGCAATCACTTCAGCAAGAACAGTGTCTGAATTACTGGCCCTTATGGCAGTGGAGCCTTATGCGGACACGGTGTCCCTCAGGACCAATCCCTCCTTCATGCCCAAGGTAGTATCCAGTGTGGATCTTAATCAGTCCATTCATTTGCCAGCCTTCTTTTCTAATCCACAGAACAAAGGGGAACGGATATTGCACTCCTTTGATGTGCACAGACAACTTAGATTTTACTTGGACAGGACTAAACCTCAAAGGAAATCTGAACAACTGCTGGTGGCATTTGCTGCAGGGGCAGAGGGGAAGGCTATTTCAAAACAAACCATTTCTAAATGGATAGGCCATTGTATTCATTTCTGCCGTAAGCACCATGGAAAACCTATCCCACAAGGGATTAGACCCCATTCAACCAGGGCTGCATCTACCTCTATAGCCTTTCTCAGAGGTGTCCCTACCAGGGACATCCTAGCAGCTGCTACCTGGAGTACTGTACATACTTTCACCAAGCATTACCATTTGCCAAATTTCTCTAAATCAAGAGCTGGCTTTGCCATTGCAGTCTTGCAGGACCTTATAGCTGGTCCTAATGCTATCTAAATTCCTCCTCCCATCCTTCGCTTTGGGAATCTACCCAAATGTGATGACTGCAACAGTGAAACACGAAGAACGTAGTACAGTTGTGTACATGTACCATAAATGTATATGTTCGAGTGTATTCACTGTTGCAGTCCTGGTTACTCTCCCTCCAGCCCCCTGACTTCTTTTGACTATACCTCTATTCTCTTTTATCATGCTTAAAAGCTTTTTGGTGTATTTGCTTTTTTGTTGGAGATATAACCTTATATATATATATATATATATATATATATATATATATATATATATATATATATTGCTTCCCATTAGGGGGGCACCTGGCATCTGGGGCAAGAAAAACTGATGTAATGGCGTTGGCTACATGCTTTATACCACTGACTACCTGATGTCATGGAAGACGAGACAGCAACCGACGCAGGACCCAAGACTTTGATAATCAGCCCAACTGAGGGCTACTGCAAGCAGATAACCCAAATGTGATGACTGCAACAGTGAATACACTCGAACATCTACATTTATGGTAAGTGTACACAACTGTACTGTTTCCTGATAGGTTAGGGCAAGAAAAACTGATGTAATGGTGTTGGATACCTTACTTTATACTACTGATGACCTGACGTCAGTCCTCAAGTGACAGCAACCGATGCAGAAATACTAAGTCTCTGGTATTCAGGCCATCCAAGGGCTACCCTGGCAGGGATAACCCAAATGTGATGACTGCAACAGTGAATACACTCGAACATTTATGGTAAGGGTACACAACTGTACTTTCTCCACTATAACTTTATTTAACAACAAATGATCTTTTGTTCCGTATGACTTTCTTTTATTGCCCTTTTGTTCTTTTGCCATAGTTACGTTTTTTTGTAAACTACTGTAAACATCAGTTCCAGTATATAGTTTATATGTTGTTGTAAGGCAAATTATTGGCCTATAATTTTTAGGGTAGCTTGCAGGTTTGCTCTTAAGTGGGAGGATTGTTTTTCCAGTTGTTAGCCAGGTTGGTGTCTGTTCAGGATGTGCATACAAGTAATTCTTACTCATGGCTCTATCTTCATGCAAATTTGTTAATACTTTTAACCAGAAGTTAGGTTCAGCATCTGGATGTGGGGTTTTCCAATTAGAAGCTTTTCTTATCCAGAGAGATTGGAAGAAAGTTGTTACTTCATCCCATTTCATATTCTGTACCTTTAAACTTCTTATTCTTTCTTTTACTTCTTATATCCATTTAGCATCTTTATGTTCCACAGGATCTTCATAGATACTTCTCCAAAATGTATCTATTTTTTTTTCTTTCTTTGGTGGTATTTCAGTTCCTTTTACCTTATTTTTACTCCACATGAGAAAGATGCAATGGTATCTGAAGTCTCTGTGGTCCTGCACCAATATTATCTATCATTCAAATCCCAGTGCTGGGGTTTGTCAGAAGAGAAATAACTTGAAGATGGCAAATATCCTGAAATCCGGGTCTCCCCTTCTTTCCCCATGTACCAAAACACTCCATCACCACAGATAGCTCAGACTTTGATTGGGGAGCAGTTTCTGGAGGAATAAAAGTGCAAGTAGCATGGGACTCCAAGGATGGACTCAAGCACATAAATAAAAAAGAGATGCTTGTCCTGATCAAAGCACTCAATTCTGAATTATCTTTGGTCTCCGGGACCTCTTAAAGTTTACAGACAATACCACAGTTCTGTGGTACATCAACAAGCAAGGGGGAGCCAGGTTATACACCCTTTGCAGGCTAGCCACATTAGCTTGGGATTTAGCTTCACAGCGCATTCATACTCTACACACAGTCTGCAGTCCTTCATAGCAAAATTGTGTCAGACAAGCTGTGCAGACTCTCGAGTGGAAACTAGATCAGGGGTCTTCCAAGATTTGGTCCATCTTTAAGTAGTTCCTCATGTAGACCTATTTGCCTTCTCTTTGAACAATCAGCTGGCAAGATTCTGCTGCAGAACTCCATGCAAGAAGTCCTGGAAGATAGATGCCTTTTCTTTTCCTTGGACAGGAATCTGCCTTTATGCTTTTCAACTATCCAGGGTATTTCTGCATATTCAGAAGGAATCCTCCAAGATCACTATAGTGACTCCCTACTTTTGGAAATGGCCACAGGCAGTTATCACAAGCTTCATCACAGACTGTATCTACTCGCACAAAAACAGGGCTGTTTGATTCATCCTTACCCCAGTGAACTTCATTAGACTTCATGGATGATAGGTGCCTAAAAGGAGTTAAGACCCTATTTACTGAGGACATGCAGCAGGTACTAATACAGGCAGGAAAACCTGCTAGTAGAAAATCAAATTAGTAAATGAAAGTTTTCTAGTTGGTGCCAGCAACATAACCAGTACACATTCAGGGCAAGTGTTTCTCTAGTTTTACAATTTTTTTGTGAGTTGCTATCCTATGACCTTTATTACTTCATCATGGTTCATTTATTGGTCATCTTAGCATGTCTGCCCATGGATCCTCCTCTTTCTATGCATTCTCACGATGCATTGTTTGTGAAAGGAGTTTTGCATAAGAGGCCTCCAAGAAAACTAGTGGCCTCTCCTTGAGATCTTAATTTTGTATTAGAGAAGCTAACACTTGCTTCATTTGAACCAGCTGACTTGAGGTTCTTAACATAGAAACAGTCTTACTGATGGTGCTGACCAGTGCAAGAAGAGTATTTGAATTTTGCATGATCTTATGGTGAGTCAGCACTTTCTCATTTTCTACAGAGGGAGAGTTTTTCTGAGAATTAAATCTTCTTTTATGCCTAAAGTGGTATCTCTGTGTACTTTAAGCCAACCAATCCATCTCTCTGTTTTCTTTCCTGAAACTAAACATGAGGGAAAAAGTATACTTCATACTTTAGGTGCTTACAGACAACTTGGGTACTATCATGACCGAACTAAATATTTCAGGTCTTTGGATCAATTCTTAAGTTCTCATGAAGGTAAGAAAAAGTGACAAGCTGTGGTAAAACAGAATATTTCCAAATGGTTATCTAAGGTTCTTATACTCGCCACAATAAAACTATTCCAGGCATGGTCAAGGCCACCTGTATCAGGGCCCTTGGCTTCATCTGTGGCTTTTTGGAAAGGGTTAGATTCTAGAAGTTGCAGCCGTGGTCCTCTGTACATACCTTTACAAAGCACTATAAGCTTAATTCCTTCTAATTATATATCAGGTTTTGCTCCTGGACCTTTCCATCTCCCAAATGTAGTAAGCTGGAGCAGCATTGATCTAATGATCTCTGCAGCAGTAGCCACTTCTTCCCTCCATCTTCCTTGTTTTTTGGTGAGTTTGCATCAGGGTGTGGACATTTTATTTTTTTGTTCCCAGCATTGTCCTTTCAGGGGTCAGCTTCTCTTTCTCATTTGCATGAAAGGCCTGAAGGGCTAGAAATAGTGCACACATTCAGATATCAGTGATAAGTTTAGTAACATTGTTTTAAGTTGAAGAAGAACAGGGAACAAGAAAAGTAAGGCCATAGTGGACCTTTTGAATGTCAAAATGTCATTTCTCTCTTTGGTGCTGCCACAGTTGTATATCAAGTTGTGACATAATATTTTCTAAAAAAAAAGTCTTAGCTTAGTATCAACCTATGAACCTATCTGCCCTAGGGCATTTATAGGCCTAGCCAGAGTGCGTTTGGCTTTCGCCACCCTTTTAGATTAGTTGACTGTGCCTCTGTATAGTAGGTCACAGAAGATAGCCCATTTAAGGTTAGTTTACTGCGCCTCTGTCTAGTAGGGACACAGAAGAGATCCCATGGGTAAACCTATGATCTCCCATCCACTCGTCAAGATTTCTCTTGAAGAGGGTCATTGAGGGGCTCTGGATTGGGATTTTGTTCCAGAGTTCTTTTTCTGTGCTGAGGTTTAAATCCCTAGAGCGTGTAGCTCAAGGGATTTGGATTTCCTGAGGTGGAGCATGTCCATTAATTCTGGTTTGGACATGACTTTATACGCCAGGCATAGATCGCCCCCGAGTAGGCGGTAAGCAACTGAGTAGAGCTGGAGTTTCTTTAGCCTAACTGCGTAGGGCATCTGTTTGAGTCCCTTGATCCTCTTGATGAGGTACTTTAGGGGTCTTTCCAGTTGCTGCAGGTGTCGGGTAAGGTACATCCCAAATGGGGCATTGTATTCAATTATGGGCCTGATGAGTGATGAGTAGAGGGGCACAATGACCTCTCTTGATCTAGATGTGAACCCTTTCGTGATAAGGTGTGCTATATAGAAGGTCTTTCTAACCACTTTGGCAACGTGATTGTCAAAGGAGAGATTTCTATCTACTTGGGTCCCCAAATCCCTAATTACTTCTTCCGTACTTAATGGATTACCGCCTATGTGGTCATTTGTGGGCACTTTGTTTTTCCCAAAGGGGATGACTATGCACTTTTTGGCATTTAGCTTTGGGCCATGGCTCTGGCACCAGTTATCCATCTCTGTGAGACCCTTTTGGAGGATGCTTGTGTCAGTCGGCGAGTCGATTATGGCACCCAGTTTGCAGTCATCTGCGAACTTGGTCAGCCATAGTCCTCCCGTGTTAGCCTGTACCTCAGAGAAATATATACCGAACAAGAGAGGTCCCAGGACTGAGCTTTGTGGATGCCACTTGTAACTGGTTTAGAGTCTGACATGGCACCTGCAATTCTGACCATGTGGGTTCTATCCCTGAGCCAGTTTGCAACCCATCTTGTGACATAGGGGTTGATATTTAAGCTGGTGAGCTTATTTATGATGCCCAAGTGGGGTATTGTGTCGAAGGCTTTTGTGAGGTCCAGGTAGGCTGTGTGGACTATCTTCCCCTCATCTGTGGCCATGGTGGTGGTTTCAAAGAAGTTGACCAGGTTCAAGAGGCAAGATTTGCCCTTAAAGCCAAATTGGGTAGGATCCAGTGTTTGGAGGTTCCCAATGTCTTTGTTTATGAGTTCCATGATGATATGCTCCATAGCTTTGCAGACCAGGCTAGTCAGGCTTATAGGGCGATAGTTTCCGGGGTCCGTTGTGGCACCACCTTTGTGGAGTGGGACCACTGTTGCTGTACGCCATTCCTTGGGTACATATCCTGTAGTAAGGCTGAGATTGAACAGTGACTTTATGTGAGGGTTCAGTTCTTCTTGGAGCTCGTGTAAGATGCAGCCCGGGACACCGTCCGGTCCCATTGATGCTGTGTTTTTTGCTTTGGAGAGGGCAGCTCTCACCTGTGCATCTGTGATGTCAGAGAGGCTACACTCTGTTTGGATAGACATGTGCTCTTTTGGGGGGGAAGGGGGGAGAAAGTTGCACTGAACCTGTCTGCCAGGATGTTGGTAATGTCTGTGGGTTCAGTGTATTTTTTGTCATTTTGCACTAACTCGGAGCATATCTGGGAGTTGCCACCTAGGTTCCTGACATAACTAAAGAAGGTCTTGTGATTACCTTTAGCGTCTTGCGCAATTTTTCTTTCGAAGCTGGCCTTAGATGATTTTATGAGGGGATTGTAGTTTCTTGCTAGTACTGATCAGAGATGCCTTCCCTTTTTGGGATTTTGCTCTATCATGTAGTAGCTTCCTCCTTCTTCTGTTGTATAGCTTATTTATGGCTGGGGTCCACCAGACAGGTCTCCTGCCTTTGGAGGAGTGAGTCTTGGTTTTATTTGGGATAGCACGATCCATGCATTCCTGTAGGTGTCCATAGAATGCATTTGTAAAGGATTCTGCGGTTTGGGCCATATTTTCCACTGGCCCTGGGGCTTTGAAGGATTCCACCTCGGTTTTGAGAAGTGTGAAGTTTACTTTTGAGAAGTTCTTCACCGTGGTTTCCTTGGCTGGGGGTGGGGGCCGGATATGGATGTCCAGTGAGATTAATTTATGGTCAGATCTTACCAATGAGGGGTATACCTCTGGTATGGAACATAGAGTCCCCATGTTGGTGATGATCATGTCCAATATGTTTTCCCCTCTTGTGGGAGTGGTGACCAGGTGTTCCATAGCATTTGAGTTTATAAATTCTAGGAACCGTTGGGCGAGGGTGTTGGGGCTTGAGTAGTGCTCCCAGTCTATGTTTGGGTAGTTGAAGTTGCCCAATATGATGGTGTTTGGAGAGACCTTCATATTCTCCAGTGTTCTCAGAAAGCCGAGTGGGGTTCCTGAGTTTGGGAGGGTGGTCTGTAGCAGGCTACAAACTGAAAGGCAATTTTGCCCACTGTTAGTTGCACATGGATGGTCTCCGATGCTTCGTGCAGTGCCACTAGCCTGGAGGTGTGGGTATCTTTGATGAATATGGATACTCCCCTTCCTTTTGTGGTTCGGTCTGAGTTTTGAGGCCGAAAAGCATGGTATGAGGTATAACCTGGTAGTGCTGGGGTGCTCTCGGGAGCCTTGAACCAGGTTTCTGTTACTGCACAGATATAAATATTCTCCATACTGAGGAGATCCTCGAGTGCGTGCATCTTGAGGTTTAGACTTCTGGCGTTGAGCAACATTACCCTTAGTTTCTTTTTCCTTGTGTTGTCAATGGAGGTGGATTTGTCTTTTGAGCCTTGCCTAAAAAAGGCACTATGGGGGTGGCAAGAGCCTTAGCCAGTATTCGAAAGCCCAGGGGTGACAGGTGCAAGCCGTCCCTAGAGAAGCAACGTGGCTTGTCGAGCATATCATCCCAGGCTGACAGACATTGGATCCCCTTTGAATGACACCAATACTTTAGCCAATTGTTAAAATTTATCATTTTGTCTTTATACTGTGGCATCATTCTTGGTGATGGCAAGATGCTACTCTAGATCGGGGTCATACTGGCCTGGGCTACATGATCAGAGTGCTCCTCTGTCTCTTTTCATGTAGTCCAGGGAGGTACGTCTCTGGTCATTCACACCAGCATGGACAATGACAGAGTCATATTTGTACTTGCTTTGGAGTGACCTGAGTGCTTGTGTTATGTGGCAGATCCTGGCACCCGACAGGCAGCTTACAGTGACCTTCTTGTTGAGCCTGATGAGTGGGACGTCAGTGTGTCTGCTATTACAAGTGTATTAGGTGTATTCTTTAGCCTTAAGGGCTGTGACTGTGTGGCACACTGACTTTGTGAACTATGTGATACATGGGTATTGTTGTGGGGTAGCGGTTGCTTGGAAGTCTGCTTTGGCGGTCTCTGCTGCTTGGGCAGATTTTTATTTAGAGCCTCCGGGTATGTTTTTGTGTGTTTGTGTTTGGTTTGCTGTTGCGATAGGTCTGTGTGAGGCTGGATTTGTGGTGTGTGTGGTTACCTTCTCCTCCTGACGAAATGCGCCAGTACTGGGTTGAGAGAGCTCAGCCTCCAGTTTGGCTATATAGTTGCATCTCTCGCATATATTTGAGCTTGTTGGGAAGAGGAGAGGGTGGTCTGTGTACATAAGGCAGTTGTAACATTGCCTCAAGATTCCCAGATTCACCCGCTGGACTGGAGAGTAAACCTGAAACTGACTTTTGGACATGCCAGAATAGTATAAGGAACTACTTTTTGACCGATCAAAAAGGACCAATAGGGAGCCAAGTACTTAAAGGGAGTATAAGAGGGTGTAGTGCTTTAGTTTATTAGTGCTTACTTATAAGATTACTTGTACGAGCAACTGCAGGGCTTTAGAATGAAAACAGAGTGCTTACTTTGAGATTTAGAACAGTTCTAAGGGAAAAAGTGAAGAGCAGACTTTGTGAAGCCGGAAATACTTTAAGCGCACCTGCCCGATGCTGCACTATGTGCAAAATCGTGCAAAACCGCACAAATGCGGGTTTTAAATCAGGGAAACTGAGAGAGATATGAATTGACCAAAAACGGCCAATAAGCTACTAGTTTCTAGGCTGAGGCCACTCCTCTAGGGACTGATAGGCTGCTCAAAGCTCCCCACTCTCACTGGTGAACAGAGAAGCTTCCTCCTATCCAAGTAAGGATATGGGCAACACAGGAAACTATACCACAGTCCGGAATTCAGCAAAACCTGAAATCTGGACTTATCTATTTCAGCAAAGGCAGGAAAAGAGATTTTTTTTTTTTCAGGAAACAGCAGAAAAACACACAGGAAACACTGTAAATGCTATAAACAGGCTAGCGCACTTTAGTGTGTAGCCTACAACAGTTATACAATACAAAAATGACTTAAATTGATATAAAACAAGTGCAAAAACTGTAAAAAGCAGAAGGCAAATGCAATTTAAACTTTTTAAAGCACAGATCAGTTAGAAATTTACTTTTTAGGCGGGAAAAGGCAGTCTGAGCAAAAAAAACAGAGAAAAAATACTGAAATTTTTAAAGATTTCTCCTCAGAAATGTGTCATAAAGTTTGGGGGATTGTTCCAGAATCTACCTACAGCTACGGGCAGTATATGGAGTAATGAGCTTTGTTTAGGAGTTCGTAATAGGTGACCTGAGTTCACCTTGGGGATTGTCTCCACATAGTAACTTCAGACAAAGATGGGGCCATTAGACGAGTATAGAAGCTTTACATATGAAATGTAATTTTTAGAAATAACTGATGACTGACTCTTAAACAGATAACACATCTTATAGCTGAACAGTGATGAGTCTACCATGGTGGCCTATGGCAAACCTTGCCGTTTGGTAATATGCTTGTTAAATCTGTGTTGGTGTAGTCCAGTGAAGAGATGTACCGAGCAGAGAGGTGATGGTAGTAAATATGAATTTGGTGTAAATCCAGAATTTAGATGAAAAACGTTGCTGAGGTGACCTCAATGGGCAGTGAGTCTAATACTGCAGTATTAAGCCTGAAGTTGTTTGGGAGCGGTACAGATATAGTGAGGGGTTAGAAGGGAGTTGTAACATAGTTTAGCATAGTGTTTCTGGGAGCAGACATTGAGTTGCTTTTGCTGATGACTGGTTAGGACCTAGATGGGGAGTGGGTATTGCTCAGGTTAGCACTGATGCCACCCTTTCTTAATTGCACAGTGCTCTGCTACCAAAGACTCAGATCTCCAACTAGCCAGTGCTTGAGCTTTTTACATTGGTCTCTAATAAAGTACTTTTCGTATGCACGTTTTCATTGTTACATGCTATGAAATCGCCACCTTGAGTACCCATTTCCCTATAGGTCCCTTTGACTCAGTTACACAGCAAACTTTATCACTTTTTCTAGCATGTCGAAGGGTCAGTTGCTAGCGTCCTCTCCTGTTCAGCTGGTAAATCTGGGCATCTTGAGGCAATGTTACAATTGCCTCATGTACACAGACAAACCACTCCTTCTCCCACAAAACACAAATACATGTGAGAGATGCAACTATATAGCCAAACTGGAGGCTGAGCTCTCTCAACTCAGGACTGGCAAGACCAGACAGGAGGCTAAGGAAAAACACCGGAGGCGGAAAACACCACAAACCCAGTTTCACATAGAACTATCACAACTGCAAAACAAACACATAAACACACAAAGACATACTCGGAGGCACTGATCAAAAATCTACCAAAACTACAGAGGCCTCCAAAGCAGACACCCAAGCAACTGCCACCTCAAGACATAAGACATGCAACACATAGTTCTCAAAGTCAGTGTGCAGCAACAGTCACAGCCCTAAGGCCAAACACAATGCCAGACACACTTGTTATAGGTGACTCCATGGTCAGACACACTGACGTCCCACTCACCAGACTGAACAAGGAAAAGATCACAGTAAGCTGCCTGTCAGGCGCTAGAATCCGCCACATAACACAAGCACTCAGGTCACTCCACAGCAAGTACAAGTATGAGCTCAGTCATTGTCCATGCCGATGTGAGCGACCTGAGAGACGCCTCCTGACCATATGAAAAGAGACATAGAGGAGCTCTCAGATTATGTAGCCCAGGCGGTATGACCCTGACCCTGAGCAGTATCCTACCCTCACCAAGAATGATGCCACAATACAGAGACAAAATGATCAGCTTTAATAATTGGCTTAATTACTGGTGTCATTCTAAGGGGATCCAATGTCTGTCTGCCTGGGATGACATGTTTGACAAGCCACGCTGCCTTCCAGGGGGGACGCTTGCACCTGTCACCCTGGGCTTCCGGATATTGGCAAAGGCTCTTACCACCCCATAGTGCCTTTTAGGCAAGGCTCAAATGATAAACCTAGAAAACAAAAATGGAGAAAAACTAAGGGTAATACTGCTCAATGCCAGAAGTCTAAACCTCAAGATGCACGCCTCAAAGCCCTCCTCAGTATGGAGAACATCGATGTCTGTGCTGTGACTGAAACCTGGTTCAAGGCTCTGAGAGCACCCCAGCACTATCAGGTTATACCTCATATCATGCGTTCCCCCAAAACTGGATCAAATCCACAAAAGGAGGGGAGTATCCATATTCATAAAGGATACCCACACCTCCAGGTTAGTGGCAACGCATGAGCATCGGAGACCCATCCAGGTGCAATTAACCATAGGTAAAACTGCCCTACAGTTTGTAACATGCTACAGACCACCTTCTCAAACTCAGGAAACCCACAGCCTTCCTGAAGACACTGGAGAGTATGAATGTCTCTCCAAACACCATCATATTGGGTGACTTCAACTACCCAAACATAGACTGGGAACATTACTCAAGCCCCAACACCCTAGCCCAAAGGTTCCTTGAGTTCATAAACTCAAATGCTATGGAACAACTAGTCACCATTCCCACAAGAGGAGAAAATATACTAGACCTGATCATCACAAACATGGGGACAAAATGCTCCACACCTCAGACCATAAATTAATCTCACTGGAGATCCACATCCCGCCCCCACCCCAGCAAAAGACCACAGTGAAGAACTCAAAAGCAAACTTCACACTTCTTAAGACTGGAGTGGTATCCTTCAAGGACCCCGAGCCAGTGGAAACCACAACCCACGCTGCTGAAACCCTTACAAATGCCTTCTCGAGCACCCTCCAGGAATGTATGGATCAAGCAATCCCTAATAAAATCAAGACCCTTTCCACCAAAGGCAGGCGCCCGGTCTGGTGGACTCCAGCCATAAACAAACTCTACAACAAGAGGAGAAAGCTACTACATGACAGAGCAAAATCCCTAAAAGGGAAGGCATCTCTGATCAATACTAGCAAAAAAACTACGATCACTCATAAAATCATCCAAGGCCAACTTTGAGAGAAAAATCGCTAATGACACAAAAGACAATCATAAAGCCTTCTTTAGCTATGTTAGAAACCTGGGTGGAAACTCCCAGATATGCTCAGAATTAGTCCAAAATGATAAAAAAATCACTGAACCCACAGACATTGCCAACATACTGGCAGACAGGTTCAGTGCAAATTTCTCCTCCCTCCCCACAAAGGAGAAATATCTATCCCACCAGAGTCTAGCCTCCCAAACATCTCAGATGCCCAAGTGAGAGCTGCTCTAAAGCAAAAAAAACACAGCATCATCGACGGGACGGGTGTCCCTGGCTGTGTGCTGTACTTTAACTCAATGAGGAACTAAACCCACACATAAGACTGCTGTTTAATCTTAGCCTTACTACAGGATAATGAGATGGCAACTGTGGTCCCACTCCATAAAGGCGGTGCTTCTACGGACCCTGAAATTTACGCCCCCATAAGCTTGACGCAGCCTTGTCTGCAAAGCTATGGAGAGGATCATAATGGAACTCATAAATAAAGACATTGGGGACCTACAGACACTGGATCCTACCCATTTGGCTTTGTCAAGGGCAGATCCTGCCTCTTGAACTTGGTCGACTTTTTCTTGGGAAGCTTTTGAAACAGTCACTAAGGCCATTGATGAGGGTAAGGCAGTTCACACAGCCTACCTTGACCTAGCAAGCGTTAGACGTGCACACTACTTGACCTAGCAAAAAGCGACGCCACACAACACGGGCATCATAGAAAAGCTCACCAGCTTAGATGTAAACCCATATGTCACAAGATGGGTTGCAAACTGGCTCAAGGACAGAACACACAGGGTTAGAGTTGCTGGTGCCATGTCAGACTCTAAAGCGGGTCACAAGCGTGTCCCACAGGGCTCAGTCCTGGGCCCCTATTGTCGGCATTTTTTTTCTGAAGTGCAGGCAAACATAGGGGATTGTGGCTGACAAAATTTGCAGATGACTGCAAACTGGGCACTGCATAATTGACACTCCATCAGACACACCTCCAGACATCCTCCAGAAAGGTCTCATAGAAATGGATAACTGGTGCCAGAGCCATGGCCTTAAGCTAAATGCCAAAAATGTATAGTCATACCCTTTGGGAAAAACAAGGTAACCCCTAATTACCACATAGGTGGTAATCCATTAAACACGGAAGACGCAGGGACCTGGGGACCCAAGTTAACAGTAACCTCTCTTTTGACACTCACACTTTTTTGACACTCCTAAAGTGGTTAGGAAGACCTTCTACATTGCCCACCTGACAAGTGAAAGATCACATCCAGATCAGGAGAGGTCATTGTACCCCCTGTACTCTTCACTTATCAGACCAGTGATTTAGTACAACGCCCCATTCGAATGTACCTTACCCGACACCTGCAGCAGTTGGAAAGACCCCAAAAGTTCCTCACCAAAAGGATAAAGGCTCAAACATATGTCATCGATGCCCGGACTGAAGAAACTCCAGCCAGTCGCATACCGCCTGCTCAGAGGTGATCTGTGCCTGACATACAAGGCCATGTCCAACCCGAATTAATGGACATGCTCCACCTCAAAAAATCCAAATCCACCAGAGCCACGAGCAAGAGACTTAAACCTCAACACGGATATAAATAGGGCGTTGCTGGAGGGACAGACCATCACCCCAGAGACCCCACACTATGGAACAGAATCCCAGTCCATGTGAGGCAGAGCCCCTCACTGACTCTGTTCAAGAGAAATCTTGTCGAGTGGATGGGAGATCGTAGGTTTACCCCGGGAATCATCTCTGTATCACTGCTGGACAGAGAGGCACAGCAAACTAATGGGTATAGTATTCTCATCCTAAGGGGTGGTGAAAGCCACACACACTCTGGCTAGGCTTATAAATGCCCTAGGGCAGATAGCCTAGTATGAACCTATGATGCGCATGTTATTTTGACACTGATAATACAAGCATTTTATAATTATATGTTTATATGATACTAATAAATTAGCCTTACTTCAATCAGAGCTTACAGATAATTTTCAGTAAGTTGACATTATTAAGCATGTAAATCCAAATATAATTTACTATTCTGTCTAGTCTTGCTCTCCAGTTTGTTTTAACATTGCTACTTAACTGTTTTTTATTTAAGTTTATAAGCTACCTACGTATGAAATAATTCAAAACCTTGTATTTTAATCTGCCTTGTTTAAAAAGCTGTACATCTTTGGTACTTTGTTCCATGTCCGTATCCTTAACAAGTTCAATTTCCATTACAGAATCTAATGCAGACAAATTTTGTACTGTGGAATTCTGTTTCTGATCTCTCTTAATTCTCAGTTTAATATTTTAATCTCTGTAATCCATCTTTTTCACCTGTTTTATTGATGGTTTCTTTGTTTTTTTTTTTATATTTTCTTAATCACTATTAACACTTAAGATAGTAGCACTTTCACTTCTGTTCTTTTACAACAGCTGAACAAAAACTTCTCTATAACTGAGGTTAAATTCTCATCCAAATGTAAGACTTGCCATTTTTATAGTGAAGCAAGTGTATGTATTCCGAAAATATGTGCTCCAAGAACAACTTTCTGAACCATCACATCTTGAACATATGCCTGTTATTAGCAGGAGCAGTTTTTTCAAGAATCACAGGGGTATGGAAATATTTGAACGAACCTTTCAATGTATTATTTTTTTTAATTTTTTTACTTTTCAATCCTAGACAGGCAAGTAAATTATTTTCATACACTGATTTATCTCTAGCTAATCTTTCACTCCATGTAATTTTTACTTTCATACTGTATCATCCTCTTGGGTCTAATATTGCTTTATAAGCTCTTCTTATTGCAGGCTGCCATTTTTGTTCTGGCCTCACTTATAACATTTACTATTTGTGGTTTCATAAAATTGTTCTCCAGCATGTCCGTGTCTTCCCTCACCTATATCATTAGACCTTTATATGCAACTTAATCAGAGTTCAGTAACCCAAAACTTATGTCTAACTTCATCCCATTTCATTTCATTGCCTCCCTTTTTTCATCTGCTCCCGAAGTCTCAGTTCTTTGTTCTTTTGTCTCCATGTACTCCCTACATTTCCTTATGCGTATTTCTTACTACTATATTTAGTATAGCATCTATTTTTCCAAGTTCTAGCTTCCTTTAACCCAAAGACTTAAAACTTTTATGTATATAAGGTTGTGCATAACGCTGTTTGTATTCCTTTCCTAGATCTGCCCAAATGCCTGTGTGTGATCCTGCTGATGTTCTTTAATTCGATCACTGTTGCAGTAGCCATATCTATATGGGATGTATCTTGCCAAGGATATTGGATGCCAATCATTCTGTAGAGCTTCAGGTCCTTCTTGTGGACTGTACATCAGCCCTCAGCACAAGACTACATGCTTGTATAAGAGGAATGTACAAGTGGAGTAAAATAAAGGACTTTCTTGCTGTGTGTATGCTTATTTAGGCTCTCGTCAGTTTAGCAGTGTTAGTATCAGCAGTCAGCTTTAGCTACAGTTTCTGGTAGGTAAGTTTCCCCAATGGGTTCTTTTGAAAAAAAAAACTACAAACTTTTCATATGTCTGTCAGGAAGGGTAGATGTTCCAGTGGTAGGCAAATTCCTTTTAAGTTAACTAATGTTTTGTTGCCTAGCTTAAGAGCATAACATAAGGTCCTGTCAATTTAGTCTTTCTTTTATACCAAAAACTGTGAGGAGTAGACTCCCTCAAATTTTCTTGAGATCAGGTGCCTCAGAGATTTGGTGTAGGTGACCTTATCAGATTGCCTATTAGCAAACAAATCCCCCTTATCCCCAAAAGAAATTTTTAAATAAGGAGGACTAACACCAAATCCCAGATGTCTACTACTTTTCTGCAGTGCAGTCTGAGACATTTGACTCCACTGAGGTGCTTAGACAGCTCACAAACAGTCACTGTGTCTCCTTGACCCTCTTGTGCATCCTCTGGATGCTGGTAAAGCTCATGAACATTGCACTTTACTTCACTGTATATATCCGGCAGAATTCATGAGAAAGGGAGAACTAAATTTATCTTGTCTGTTGGTGAGGGAGACCTACACCAAGTGCTGATGAGGGAAGATGGAGGGTTGTTTGTGGAAGTCCAGTTACCATTCAACATGGTGACAAACTTCAGTGGGTGTCCCCTCCAAACTGGGATACCTCTCCCAACAGGGAATCAAATCATATTTTCCCTCCAAAGTTTTTCATATATGTTTATCTTTGGGTAATAGAGCCAGCCAGTTCCAACTTCCCAACAAGGAAAGGCTTATATTCAAGACCATTTCTGGTTAAAAAAAACAGATGTTTCCTAAGATTCATTGCATTGGGATTGCACTTTGAGTTTATACCTTTACACTTTCATCTATTCACTACCCCAAGAGTCTTCACAAGTGCCTTGCCTAAGTCATAGTCTTTAGAAGATTTCAAGGCATTCAGAACTTCTACTTGGACAATTGCCTCATTTCAGCATCCTGTACCCAAGACACGCTGGAATTTCTTCACTTTACTCTGCATCTGTTCAATGATCCGGGCTTTAAGCTAAATATGAAAAAGTCATCCTTGATCCTCTGCCCCAGGATATTCTTCTAGGCTGTCTTCTGGACAAGTCTGTGATGAAGATCTGCCTACCATCACTACTTTCTAAATCTGTCTTATCAAGCAAAACATGCCCACAGCAAAGGATTTTTTGAGGCTACTATATTTTGTGGCCTCCTTCATTCTCATGGATCCATTTGCTGGGCTTCACATAAGGAAAATTTTAATAGTTCCTCAAATCCGTTTGGGCCCACCCTTTCTGTCTATCCAAAGTCCTTCTAAAGATTAAGAAGGACTTTGCCAAAGATGCTGCTGGTGACTCCCTTTTGGCCCAGGCAACATTAGTTCTCACTTCTCTTGCATCTGGTCTGGGTAATTTACCAAAGCTCTCCTTCACTTGCATCTGGCCAGGATCATTTACCAAACACTCCCTCACAGAGTGAACTTACTTACACAGGGCAAGGGATCCTTAATCTACCACAGCATTCAAAATCCCCATCTGACTGTATAGATGATAGGTTTTGGATGTCAAGGAGGCAAAGAAACCAGCTACAAGAAATTCATACTTGGCTAAATGGAAAAGGTTTTCTAGTTGATCCCATAATGGAGAATAAAAGCTATCCCAAGTGTAGATACCTGTTCTTCATTACGTAATGTGACTTGCTCAATTCAGGCATAGCTTGTACTTTTATCTATGTGTACCTTTTGACCATTTCTGCTTTTCTGGCTCTGGATTTTCCTTCTCTTTTTCCAAGTCAAATAGTACTTGAAAAGGGTATTATATATCGGGTCACCTTGAAACAAGTGGCACCTTTCTGAGATCTAATTCTTGTAATGAAGAAGTTAATTCTGTCTCCTTTTGAACCTGCAATCAGTTCTTTTCTGACATTAGTAACATACACGACTGCTTTGCTCATTGCTCCGGATTCTTATAGATGGATTATCTGAATTAGAGGCCCTGATGTCTATTCAGACTTTTTTTTGATCTTCCGTAAAGGCAGGATGAGTCTCAGAACAACCCTTTCCTTTATGCCCAAGTTTTTTTTAGACATTTTTCACTAAATCAGACCATTCATCTCATTTGTTCTATCCTGAACCAAAAAAAAAAATACGGGGAATACGAATTCTCCATTTTTTGGATGTCCATGGCTGTAAGATTTTACTTGGATAAAAGCAAAGATTTTAGAAAATATAATCAACTTTGTTTCTTATTTCATATGATGGTAAGAAAAAAGGACAGCCAGTGTCTAAACAAACCATTTCTTTATGGCTGTCACATGATGTTTAGCGTTGTTATTTAGATCACGGCAAGAGTCCCCGTCAGAATGCCTAGACTGTGCTGTTGACACTCTAGCTTATAGAGCAGGTTTTGCTAAAGGTAGTCTCCAGAGGGTCCTAGACTGCCCTTTTCCATCTACTCATTCTTCCTGAAATTTGGCAGTCCCATATAGTTATGACTGTTGATCAGTGATCTAATGAAGACAGTGGTACAGCTGTCAGGTTAATTTGTCTTAACAGCAGATATTCAGATATCATGGTTGGAGTACTAACATCCTTCTCCTATCTCCTTTTTTCATGCACCCTACTTGGCTGGGGAGGGAGGTATCCCTTTCACTCTTCTGGTGTGACACAACTTTGTAAGTGCTTCAGACTTTAGACTCCCTATTTGAGGCAAGAAAGCTCTGTGTATTGGCATACCGTTTTGTCTCTGTTGTGTTCTCATCCTTCTAAGTTGGGAACTGCTGATTGAGAGCTCAGTGTCTGTTATTCATAAATTGTATTAGTTCTGGTTTATGCACTTGGACTTCAGGCCAGTTATTTTACATTAAGAAGGTTCGTGGTCTGCACTCTTGTGGGAGGAGAGGCTGGACTCTGCCCTTCTGAGCTGGGAATTTCTGGTTAAAGGTTTATAGTGCCTGCATATTTGAACTGTTTCTTACTGAAATTGGTACACCTTGTTTGCTGTAGCATAGACTAGATCCAGGCCTGCTGAATCTAGCTTTGTTTGTATGCTTGTTATTTCCCTGGAACGCTAATTCCACCTAAAACGCAGCTTCTCAGCGCTTCTGTGGATCCCTAATGATATCTGCATTGCTTACTGTACTTATTTCCTTGTTTCACTTGAAAGAAAGTTACTGTTTGTCGTTTTTGCATTTAAGTTACCTGTAACATGTTGCACTTAAGTTACCTGGCACTTGCTCGCTAAAGCAATTATACAAGTCCGCACTAAAAATTAAAAGCACTATACCCTCACTCCCCTTTGGCCCTTGTTTTCAATTATAAAGGCATTCACAATATTATTCTAGCATGTCCAAAGGTCAGTTGTCAATCTCCTCTCTGGTCCAGCTGGTGAACCTGGGAATCTTGAGGCAATGTTACAACTGCCTCATGTACACAGACAACCCTCTCCTCCTCCCAACAAATTCCAGCACTTGTGAGAGATGCAACCATATAGCTAAACTGGAGGCTAAGCTCTCTCAACTTAGTACTGGCATAACCAGTCAGGAGGAGAAGGAAACCACACTCACTACAATTCCAGTCTCACATAGACCTACCACGACAGCAAACCAAACACATAATCACACAAAAACATACTCGGAGGCTCTAAATAAAGAACTGCCTAAGCAGCAGAGACCTCCAAAGCAGACACCCAAGCAACCGCTACCCCAAAACAAAACACGTGCAACACATATCTCACAAAGCCAGTGTGCCGAACAGTCACAGCCCTTAAGGCTAAACAACACACCTGATACACTTGTAATAGGTGACTCTATCGTCAGGCACACTGACGTCCCGCTCACCAGGCTGAACAAGGAGAAGATCACAGTGAGCAGCTTGTCGGGCGCTAGGATCCACCACATAACACAAGCACCCAGGTCACCCCAAGGCAAGTACAAATATGACTCAGTCATTGTCCATGCTGGTGTGAATGACCTGAGACGTACCTCCGTGGACTACATGAAAAGAGACATAGAGGAGCTCTCTGAGCATGTAGCCCAGGCCGGTATGACCCTGACCTTGAGTAGCATCTTACCCTCACCAAGAATGATGCCACAATATTTCAACAATTGGCTTAAGTACTGGTGTCATTCAAAGGGGATCCAATGTATGTCAGCCTGGGATGATATGCTCGACAAGCCACGATGCTTCGCTAGGCACGGATTGCACTTGTCACCCCTGGGCTTTCGGATATTGGCAAAGGCTCTTGCTACCCCCATAGTGCCATTTTTAGGCAAGGCTCAAAAGACAAACCCACCTCCATAGGTATCACAAGGGATAAGAAACTAAGAGTAATGCTACTCAACGCCAGAAGTCTAAACCTCAAGATGCACGCACTTGAAACTCTCCTTAGCATGGAGAACATCGATATCTGTGCAGTAACAGAAACCTGGTTCAGGGCTCCCGAGAGCACCCTAGCACTACCAAGTTATACCTCATACCATGCTTTTCGGCCCCCAAACTTGGACAGAACCACAAAAAGAGGGAGAGTATCGATATTCATCAAAGATACCCCACACCTCCAGGTTAGTGGCAAAGCACGAAGCATCAGAGTCTATCCATGTGCAACTAACAGTGGGTAAAACTGCCTTCCAGTTTATAGCCTGCAACAGACCACCCTCCCAAACCCAGGAACCCCACTTGGCCTTCCTGAGAACACTGGAAAATATGAAGGTCTCTCCAAACACCATTTTATTGGGCGACTTCAACTACCCAAACATAGACTGGGAGCATTACTCTAGCTCCAACACCCTAGCCCAAAGGTTCCTAGAATTCATAAATTTAAATGCTATGGAACAACTTGTTACCACTCCCACAAGAGGGGAAAACATACTGGACCTGATCATCACCAACATGGGGACTCTATGCTCCAGACCAGAAGTGTATCCCTCACTGGTAAGATCAGACCATAAACTGATCTCACTGGATATTTACATCCCGACCCCACCCCCACCCAGAAAACCACAGTGAAAAACTTCTCTAAAGCAAATTTCACACTCCTCAAAACCGAGGTGGAATCCTTCAAAGCCCCCGGGCCTGTGGAAAATAAGGAGGAAGCTACTACATGATAGAGCAAAATCCCAAAAAGGGAAGGCATCTCTGATCAGTATTAGCAAAAAACTAAGGGCACTCATAAAATCGTCTAAGGCCAGCTTCGAGAGAAAAATTGCACAGGACACTAAGGATAATCACAAGGCTTTTTTTAGTTATGTTAGGAACCTGGGTGGGAATTCCCAGATATGCTCAGAATTAATCCAAAATGACAAAAAATACATCGAACCCACAGACATTGCCAACATCCTAGCTGACAGGTTCAGTGCAAACTCCCCCCCCTCCCCACCAAAAGGGCAAATATCTATCCCAGCAGAGTGCTGCCCGTGACATCTCAGATGCTCAGGTAAGAGCCGCCCTCTCCAAAGCAAAAACACAGCATCAATGGGACCAGACTGTGTCCCGGGCTGCGTCCTACACGAACAACAAGAAGAGCTAAACCCAAACATAAAACTACTGTTCAATCTCAGCCTTACTACAGGATATGTACCCAAAGAGTGGCGTACAGCAACAGTGGTCCCTCTCCACAAAGGTGGTGCCTCAACGGACCCTGGAAACTATCGCCCCATAAGCCTGACTAGCTTGGTCTGCAAAGCTATGGAAAGGATCATCATGGACCTCATAAATAAAGATATTGGGGACCTACAGACACTGGATCCTACCCAGTTCGGCTTTGTTAAGGGCAGATCCTGCCTCTTAAACCTGGTCGACTTCTTTGAAACAGTCACCAAGGCCATTGACGAAGGGAAGGTGGTCCACACAGCCTACCTGGACCTCGCAAAAGCCTTCGATACAATACCCCACTCAGGCATTATAGATAAGCTCACCAGCTTAAATATAAACCCCTACGTCACTAGATGGGTTGCAAACTGGCTCAAGGACAGAACCCACATGGTTAGAATTGCTGGAGCCATGTCAGACTCCAAACCAGTTACAAGTGGCGTCCCACAAGGCTCAGTCCTGGGACCTCTCTTGTTCGGTATATATTTCTCGGAGGTACAGGCCAACACAGAAGGACTGTGGCTGACCAAGTTCGCAGATGACTGCAAACTGGGTGCCGTAATCGACTCTCCAGCCGACACAAGCATTCTCCAAAAGGGCCTCATAGAAACAGACAACTGGTGCCAGAGCCATGGCCGCAAGCCAAACGCCAAAAAGTGTAAAGTCATTCCCTTTGGCAAAAACAAAGTGCCCACAAATTACCACATAGGTGGTAATCCATTAAGTACAGAAGAAGTAATTGGGGACCTGGGGACCCAAGTTGATAGCAATCTCTCATTTGACAACCACGTGGCCAAAGTGGTTAGAAAAACATTTTATATAGCCCACCTAATCATGAAGGGATTCACATCTAGATTAGGGGAGGTCATTGTGCCTCTTTACTCATCCCTCATCAGCCCCATAATCGAGTACAATGCCCCTTTTGGGATGTACCTTACCAAACACCTGCAGCAACTGGAAAGACCCCAAAAGTACCTCACCAAGAGGATCAAAGGGCTCAGACAGATGCCATATGCTGCCCGGTTAAAGAAACTCCAGCTCTACTCAGTGGCATACCGCCTGCTCAGAGGCGACCTGTGCCTGACGTATAAAGCCATGTCCAACCCGGAATTAAGGGACATGCTGCACCTCAAAAAATCCAAATCCCATCGAGCTACACGCTCGAGAGACTTGAACCTCAGCACTGAAATAAATAGGACATACTGGAGGGACAGATTCATAACCCAGAGACTCCCTTCACTCTGGAATAAAATCCCAGTCCAGGTTAGGCAGAGTCCCTCATTGACTCTTTTCAAGAGGAATCTTGATGAGTGGATGGGAGATCGTAGGTTTACCCCAGGTATCACTTCTGTGTCACTGTTAGACAGAGGCACAGTATACTAACCTCGAAAAAGGGCATAACAAAATTAATTGGTGGCGAAAGCCAAACATACTCTGGCTAGGCTTATAAATGCCCTAGGGCAGATAGCCTAGTATGAACCTATGAGGACAGATGTACGGTCTACAAGGAGAGGCCCAAAGCTTTTGTAGACTGGCTGGATGTCTGATGTTCTTTGCAGGATACTTCCCATGTAGTTATGTCCAGTGCAACAGTAAACTATTTGAGCGTCTACTGCAGTGGTTAAGTTAACTGACACACTGTATTTCATCTTACTGGGCACTATGCCTATCACATGCTTCCATTTGGACATGTATTCTGTGTCCTGAATTAAATATATTAGTCTAAGTTGCTTTGTTTTATGTTATATGGGTTGGAGACAGTGGCATTGACAAAAAGGCAGGAGTCGGAGCTTGATGTGGCAGAGTTGAAGATGTTAAGATTTGCACTGGGTGTGACGAGGATTGACAGGATTAGGAATAAGTGTATTAGAGGGTCAGCCCAGGTTGGAAGGTTTGGAGACAAAACCAGAGAGGTAGGATTACGTTGGTTTGGACATGTGCCGAGGAGGGATGCAGAGTATGTTGGGAAAAAGATGCTAAGGATGAAGCTGCCAGGTAACAGGAAAAGTGGAAGGCCTAAGATGAGGTTTATGGATGCGGTGAGAGAGGACATGCAGGTGTTTGGTGTGACAGAGCAAGATGCAGAGGACAGGAAGAAATGGAAACAGTTGATCTGCTGTGGCGACCCCTGACGGGAGCAGCCAAAAGAAGTTGCTTGGTTGTATATTATGCTTCCAAGTCTAGAATTCCCAAACCACCCTATTTTGTCAGTTTAGTTTATTCTCCATTTAACTCTCTTACTTTTGTTATCCAAAAGAAACTCCTTAATTTCTTTTTCTTCTGTATTTAATGTCTTGGTTGAAAAAAGACAGGAACAAAAGCCTCTTAATTGCTTGTAACTTCTCATCAGTAAGTTTCATTAGTCTTGCCTTATCTTATAATCTTTTGAGTAATTTCTTTCTACATTTCTTTAGCTGCTGCTGCTTCAAGATCTGGTTCCAACCAGATTCCTAATATTATGTGTTGTCATAACTCCAGAAAAAGGGAATCATTGTTCCAAGTCAGGTTTGGGTATAATTCATTACTTTTTTTTTTCTTCTTCTTTTCTTCATAGGTGTGTCCTAGGGAAACAGCCCTGGAGGCTTTACAAGCCTAACCCATAGAAATGCCCTGTCATCATGCTTTTGATAGTTCCCGGTGCCTCTATCAAGTAGAGCCACTGGAGTGATGCCCACGGTGAACTTTCTATTTCCCATCCACTCATCAAGATTTCTCTTGAAAAAGGCCAGTGAGGTGCTCTGCTTGACATGTATGGCAAGTCTATTCCAGAGCATGGGCAGTCTCTGGATTATGAATTTACATTATATCCTGCTATACTATTAAAATATTTGTCAGTTATAACTTTTATATCACATTTTAGATTGGTAACATATATGTCTGCAGAAAGGGCAGTTTTTTATTCGTATTTCTCCACTGATGGTTTGGATGTGTCTCTGTCTGCTAGTTGTTAGGGTGCCATCCATAAGACTACAGAATGGGAGGAATTCAAGTAAGGGCAGAAGTTTCTTTAAAGTTTGACAGGGCCCCATCAGTGAACGGAAAAGTTACATACCAGCATTCAGAGGCACCTGCAATTAACCCCTCTCTGCCTCATTACTGCTCTAAACATTTTAAGGCAATTGTAGTGGCTGTTATTGTATCCTGTTTAACAGACGTTGAGTAATACTAACATTACCACAGCCAAGAGTGTACGTACAGGGGGCATACATTGCTTACCTGTGTTTTTACTGATGTAAGCCCTCTTTGAGTGGGTTTGCCTTCGTGTTATAGCATCCTTGAGCACCCACTGGTGCATGAGTGTAATTGTACTGCACCCACTCTGCAGAGTTTGTGTTATCAATAGTTTACAGTGATTTGCCTTCACTTTTAGTTTCTGTCTTTTAGCAACCACAGCAAAACTCTACCTCAGGCCTTTTGCTTACTTTTGTTGGGCTGGGTGTGCAGAATCACTGGATTTGAGAAGGGCCAGACTGATGTCTCCCACTAATGTGGTAGGTGTGGCCCACTTCACTCCCCCAACCCCCCCCCCCCCCGAGCTGCACATTTAATCTCACTGCTGTCCTCCCACTTTTTAATGACATCACAAACCTGATTAAAGATGCAGCTTCATATCAGGACAGTTTCCACATATTCACCCCCCTCTTACCATCCATCACAAAAGTATTACCTGCTTAAAACCATATAGCTGAATATCCAACCTCATAGAATACACATCTAAAGCCTCCTCAAAAGAATACAGCTAGTTAACACAGGTGAACTAGCCATCTCCCACTACTGCTAGGGGTTTGAATGCTTCTAGAGTCAAGAGTTGCCCACCCCAAGTATTTCACATCTCAATGAAATTTAAACCAAGAGAAGACTTTAATAGAGCAAGAAGATAAAGGCTTATGTCCAACTGCTATTAGGAAAACTAGCCGTCTGACACTATTGCTAGGGTGTGATTATCCCTACCAGCTACCTCTCAGACAAGGTTTGCTCATCCTGATTATTACACCTCTTAGGGAAAGTTTAAACCAACAGTAGATGTTAATAGAGCAAGAAAATACTGGCTTGTGTCCGATTTGCTATCAGCAGAGAGAGTGTTTCGCACAACCAGCTGGTCTTATCTTACTGCTAAACATTGCATTAAATGCACCATTTCTGCTATATTTTGTAATAGGTTTCCCTGTCTTCAGTTGAATGGCTGCCCCCCCCCCCCCCACTACTCTCTCTGGTCACCCTTAAGATGTGTACTGCATTTTAGTCTATTTCCCCCTAAAACTAAGCAGCAACCCTGCAACCAGTCTGATAAAAACAAGCCAAAGATTAACAATTATTTAACATTAGATTTTGATTACATTGCTGCTGAATAAACAGTTTTTTGTACATTACCATAGTTCAGGACTTGGCTCTTTTCTCTAGGGGCTAGCCCCACTCCGCTCAGCTATGCATCAAGTGGCTTTGCTGCACTTCCCACCCACACCCATAGTATTAAATTAATTGGTCTTAACATATCACCTGACTCTTCACTACCAATATAGCCACCAGTTATAACCCAATAAATAACCAATTCATTACAAACCAGAAAGCAAAAAATCTTTTTTTTCTCCATCCTTCTCTTACCAATCCCCCTTTTTGAATAGACGCATCTCAGTATTTTTTGAGTTTTCTACCTCCCATTTCTCTCTGTACTCGTGCATACAGCTGTTTAGCACCTATCAGCATGCTTATTCATCTACTTCCCCTAAGTGGAATGCTCGTTATCCTAAGACTTATTAACTTCTTGTGAATCATGCCCTACCTATACTCAAACCAAGTCCTCCACAAAAACCTACTTCTTCCCTGATCACTGATACAGCTCCTAATCTGGCCATCCCTCTTCAGCATAGACAAAACCGTACTAAAAATGTATATTACTAAACTAAATGAAATATAAAACCCCTCACTCCAGTGGAGAAAAGTTCCAAAACTAATTCTCCATAAACTGAAGAACTCCACCACCCACCCCAGTAAACTAATAGAGTTGAAATGTACACTCCAACACTGTGTCCCATCGTAAACAAAACCAACACCCAATCCACTGCATAAAAACTCCCCTTCCTAACGGTCCTCTGCAACACAACAAATCCCAGTTTCCTCTTACAGCCTACAAATATATGATCTCATTGCCTGCAGCATCTGCAGTAAGATATCTGACCTTCATGCATGGATTGAATTTAGTCAACTCCACATTCTAGTTATCATTGAAACCTGGTTAAGACCTGAAATTAGAGAGGAAGAAATCATTCCTCCCCGTTACACCATTAGTAGGAAAGACTGCTTAAGTTAACAGGTTGGAGGTGTGGCCATCTTCTTTCAAGCTACCTTACAAATCCATACCCACCTTCTAACTATTCTACTACACAACAATGAATAAGTACTAATAGCCAAACTTCACCTAAATGATAAGGAATGCATAAACCATGTAGCTATCTTGTGTGTGTGTGTGTGTTTGTGTGTGTATATACCAAAAATGCCAAGACTATTGAAAACGTACTTGGCTATTTTATCGTCTACTTTCAACCAAGAAACCATCCTGCTTGCTGACTTTAACATGGACTGGGCTTCTAACGAACCTTACTCTACTCCTATGATATTAACGTCCGTTTCACTTAGTGATCCAACAACCAATCCGATCTGACAAAATATTAAAAAAATCCATACTAGACTGCATACTCTCAACCAAGGTCAAAACAAAAAAGGCCAGCACCAGGTGTTGTTTGCAGAATACGTTTATTAACAAAATGGCATCATACCGGTTTCTGCACACTAGCCTTCCTTTGTATTTATACTCTCAGGCAACCCTGAAACCATTAAACTAGTTAACTAGCCAGCACCCTCTCAGACTCTCAGCGATGATCACTCCACCTACATCAACAGAGTGTGTCATAAGCCCCTGAAATCTCTGTACTTCAACTCTGTAAAAATCTTAACTAATTTTGATAAGTCCATATTTAATGAGACACTCAACAGTGTGACTGAGAATCCCTCTAACATCTGTCTGTAGATGAAGCTGTCAGTTCAGTAACTCCATACTAAACCAACAAGTCCCAGTGAGACATAAGAGTGAAAATAAATTCTACCCGTCAAGCTAAACAGTTCATGAGAGATAGAGAGAACACCTTGAAGCAATGGTACAAAACTAGGACGCAATCCTACTTGGATATGTATCGGTGCCTCAGAAACTGCACAAAGGCCCAAGTTCATTATGATAAAAAGAACACCACAAACTAACCACACATACAAAGTCCCCCAAAAGATGTTGGCAGAATTTAAACAACCTCCTGAAATCAGACCGAAAACCTACCCCAAATCATTTCCCATCCGAAACCAGCCAGGACATTGCAGACAAATTCGACAAGTACTTCATATCCAGGACTACGTATGATGTGAGGTAGTGCTAGGTGGAGTAGGGCAGTGCGCGTGTAACATATGCCAGCCTAGCTAGCTGGAATTTTGTAAAGAATTGTATGTCATTTGAATATCTAAATGTATTTGTAAAATTCCTTTGCAGGAAATCTCTCCTTTTGAAGTGTCCATTGTTTGCTTTTCTAGACCTGTTGACTGGTGACTTGTTTCTTTACCACCTCTGTCTGACAGACTTATTTTCTCTTTGCAAGTTAATCACGTGCCTGCTAAAGGTCTCTGCAGGTTTTTAATCCAAGTGGATATACAACTTGAAGTGATACAGGATACAATGTTTCATTTGTCTGCAGAGTCCCCAGGAAGGAGTAAAATAATTTATGCCAATTCTTGTTTATAACAAAAAGTCATTATCCACATCAGCCCTTGTGTCTCAAGCCTTTAAGATTGTTAGTTCATCCTCAAAATATTTACTTTTTTAGCTGGTATGCCTGCAGTTTAATCAGTGTAGGTCTCTGCTGCTTTCTAGGTCTTAACATAAGAATATTTACACAGTTTGCTCTTTCTGTTTCAATATTGGCAATAGGAAGTCCATGTGCTATAGCATTTTCTATTCCCTTCAGTTTGTTCTGGTATTGCTGTAAACCTCCATTTGTCTATGTGTAACCTATGGTTGAGTTCATCTGGTTTTTATGCATTTGTTTATATTTTAATTGATTTTCCAGTTTTTTCTTTCACCTCCTTGGTTAGCATACCTTTTTTTTTTGAGTACCTGGTTAAACATCTATTCCCTGTAGCCTTCTGCAGTTTGTCTATTCCAACGGAGAGTGATTTATCTTTAATATCTCAAGGTGTATATAGTCATTGTTTCTCTCTAGGGTGACTGACAAATTTTCTGTTTCAGCTCACATTGCCATATGCTTTTCCCACCACTGCTTGAACATGGTGTTTTCAGTCTCCTTCAGAGTTTTCTTGATTGCTCTCCCTTTTTCTCCTCTTTGTTGACTTTCTGGCCATCATAGACACGTCATCTGCCAGTTTCTGTTAAACATTTACAGTAGCTTGCATTCATTTGCTGTTTTAAACTGCTGTTTGACCAAAGCTGTTTACACTACCTTCATAGTCTCAAAATCCATATACTTGATGATCTTGGTAGAAAGGCTAAAACTTGAATAGCAGTTATATATGTATTCCCTCCCACAGCCTTAATGCATACGGCTCTGTACAAAGTCATGCTTTATGACAAAAATGTTTGTGCCTGGTGGCATAAACGAGGACTAAAACAGTCATCATAAAGCTAACCCATTAAAACTAGTTTCATGTTAGTCTTCCCCAACTGGTTTTTATAGGTGCAAGACCATGTAGCACTCAAATCTCTACTCAAGATATCTATACTAACAAATATTCTAAACGAAATGTGCAATGTGCAGTCTTCTACTGAAATAAATGACCACAGTCCTGTAATTTACTTTTGGTTTCTGAAGTATTGGAAATCACCACTGCAGTTACACATACAAAATCCATCCAAGAATCTTCAGTAAGTATTGTATTGACTGAATTACAGTTTATAAACTGAAGCATTGGTTAGGAATGTTTCTAAGCAACCACTATGCTATCCTGTTCCTAATGCATAGTTTTAATATAATCTGCTGTAGAAAATGAGCTGTATTCAGTCACAAAAGTGAGAATGAAAGCTCTAGTTGATTCATTGGTCACAAATGAGCCTCAGCAACTTCTGAGAGCTAAGGATAGAGCTTTGGATGGCATGGAAAGCCACCTCCCACAGACTCCAGCAGGGATAGGGCTTATTTTTACCTTTAGAGAATAATAAAGATCAGTACCAGTGGTGATAAGGCCAAGTGCCTCTGAAACATGCAGGTTATACAACTGGTTGTTGTTGTTTTTCTTTCGGCTTTTCCCGGTTAGGGGTCGCCCCAGCGGAACTCCGGGCCGCTAATGATTGGCAGTAGATTTTTACGGTGCCGAGGTGCCAGCTCTACGCCCAACCGTCAACGAAGGCACGCCCATTGATGCATGTCTTTCGAACACTACTCTCCGCAGGGAGGATATGCAAACTCCACACAGAAGGCGCTCCAGCCGAGAATCGAATGGGAGCAAACCAAAAAAATTCTGGTAATCTAGAAAGGCGATCAGTAAAGTTTTCTCTAAAATGGCTTTTGTTTCCAGACTCAACAAGCATATTTATTTTTGAAATACAGTACTGGCCATCTACCAGAACCAAACCTATTGATTTTAAGTTGTACTCCTCCTCCTAAGCCGTTGTATTGTACTACACAAGCTACAATCACATCCCCTATTCTGCTTTAAAGTAATGAAAAAGTCGAAGGTCTAGGAGTTGCTCAGTAACATTGATTGGCAGTGCAATCCTGAATTCCATACTGTACATCCTACGATATTATGTCTTTGCAACCAGCTTCTATCTAAATCCCTAATATACATTTGCTACCTAAGATTTGGCACTAGGCTAATACCATAGAGCTTCAAAGTATGCACTTATCTTTCTTATTAAAAGTCCCTTTACCATCTACAGCCAATGATTACTGTCCATTTGATAATGTGTGTCTTCTTTACAGAATACTGATCTACACATATATGATGTATGATCAGGTGCTAGAATACAGTGTACAGCTTGTCACTATAACTGAATGACAATTCAGATTTGACCTAACTGTAGCACAGACACTGCCATCTCTTCTGTTATAAATCAGATTTAGAATGATATTGATAACGGTATGCTGACAGGGGCTATATTTTTGGACATAAAGAGGCATTTGAAACAATTGACCATACTTTACTATTATAGAAATTGGCTAGATGTGAATTCTCTTCAGAGGTTATTTACAGTGATTTAAGTGGTAACCTTAGTAAAAAAGCTTTCAGAGTAATTTCACCAAGCATCTAAGCTGAAACAGACACGTCCACAAAAAGTGTCCCTTAAGAATCTGTGTTGGACCCTCTCCTGCACTTTTCAGCAGTGATTTACAGTGTGATCTAACTAAGATTATCTTGAATTTTTATTCCTATGATATAGTCATTACAAATGCTAACAGCAGCTCTAATACCTTCACCATGTCCTTGCAAGGCAATTTCAAACTAATATGGAATTAGAATACTTGTAACAAGTTGGTAGTAGGCACTGACAAAACTACTAATATGGTATTTGGCACATCTAAAACGTTGAAAAGCATCAGAGCTGTAACCATCTTGGATCTAAGGGAATTAACAATCAAAAATACCTTGGACTTCTCCTGAGTCACACTTTTTTACCTTTCATGTTGAAACTCAAACTAATAATGTACTGGTGTAGTTGAAACTTTATTACATAATCTTCAGTTTAACTTTCTCCTCTGTCAGAGAGTGCAGTATAAATGCCTTGCTACCTCAAATCGATTATAGCCAGTCTTAGCTTTACCCTCTGCCCAAACTACATATCTTATTTTCAGTGATCTAAGTAAGTTATGCCACTTAATCCGTTTTACCAACACTAGAAAGCTGCATTCTGTTACCCTTACTAAATGGTTCAATCACAGAATCTACCCACTGTTTAATATTGCTACATTCATATTGCTTAATTGAAGTTATTGTTCTCCACTTATGAATGCATTTGTTATTGGAGATCATTAATATGATTTTTATCAGGAGGGTACACGGCTAGTTGAGCAACCATTAAAATTGACATCAGTTGAACAGAACATTTACAAAAATGGTTTCAACCTAGTGGATTTGTATTTTCACAGAGATTAGAAATTGATTAGTTACATTTTGGAAATGACTTAAAACACTTATGCTTCAAAAAGATAAGTGTAAATACAGGGTTTCAGAGTTTTGTGCTGACTGAATTTAGGCACCAGACATTACTTATGTTGGTAAATATTAAACACTTTTTCAGTAGTAGTCGTGACAAAGAGGGAGACTGCCAGCTCAGCTATGTGGAATTTGGTCTGTGCTGAGAGACTTTCTGTATTGTCTTGGAAGTGTTTTATTGTTTTATGACTTCCAGCGTTTGACAAAGATCTGAGGAAAAGCCCTTGTCTATGTATTTTTACAGGTAGATGATAAATGCTACCAGCTGACATCAATGGTTGTTTTGGGCCTGAGGACTAGAAGTCAAATGACAAGAAATTATGTCTTTATGCGAGCTAGCCCAGCAGTAATAATTGAGATATCAATTTGAGAAAACTGTGAGAGAGAGCATTCTGTATTCTTGTCTTGGACCTGACAAGAAGACCCATTCACCACACATCTGCCTTGCTCTGAAGTAAGTTAACTAGAGTGCAGTAATTCTCTTAGATAGAGTCAGGAATATAGCAAAACTTAGTTTAAATATTTTTCTTCATTTATTTGAGATTGTCCTGCAATGTTTTAAATATTTCCTGTAATTTTGAACTCTGATGTCACTGTAAATATATATTTAGTATTGTCTTATTTTTTTATTATTTATTATTAAATATATTTAAACATTTCATTGTGGCTGATCTGTCTAGAGATATTTAAGTTCTGAGAGTACTTGCATATTTATTTGGTGACACAGTGGGCCACTTCTAATAGCCTTGCTCTTGGTCAAACTACCATTTGTATTATTAGTAACATTACACAGTAAGATTGGACACCCTTTGTTAAGGGCCTTAAAGTAGCTGATAAGGAGCTGGCTGATGGCAGTGATAACTACCTTATAGTCAGGCAAAAGGGGATATAGCTAGTAAACCTGTGCCAGCCTTTCTGTGTGTGTGTGTGTGTGTGTGTGTGTGTGTGTGTGTGTGTGTGTGTGTGTGTGTGTGTGTGTGTGTGTATCAGCTACTTGGGCAGGGACATGAAGCACTGGTTGGACAGACAGGGTGCTGGAGGTCTTGGCTTGGCCACTCAGCTGAGTTGTCAACTCTGTAGCTGTGCCAGTGGGGAGTCTTACTGAGGATCCAGAGTAAGGAAGAAACAAGCCCTGGACAGACTGTGGTCTCTGTGTGCCCTTAAGTGCACTTGATGCAGAGAGCTGCATCTGGTAACACTGTGTGTGTACCTTGTCATCCTTCCAGTGTAGGGTGAGGATTGAGGCTCCTTGATTACTGTTTTAGTGGTGGGACATCACATTTATTGGTTGGCAGTGGTGGGATATCCACATATTGGGATTCAGTGGTGTGGATATTGAATTCCTGTAGCCTGTAAATAGTGGTCACTAAAGAAGATGTTTGTACTGTTAAGCAGCCACACTGTGAACATTCAGAGTTTCATATCACAATAGTTTTATTTATTTTTTGTTTGCTTAGTTAGTGAGATCAGGCAAGGATTTCGGCAGAGGAGTATAGCAAGCTGACAAAGGAGCCAGTTGGCTGAGATGTGCCATATCAAAGGACTAGTGCATGCCAGTCTAATGAAAGCAGAAATGATTGCCTCCTTAGTCACAGCTGCATCACAGACCAGCGACCAGAAAGACAAACAGACTGGCCTTGGGGATGTACAGTTCTTAGAAAATGGACAGATGTCCTTCAAGAATGCAACTGCAGTCATAACATATGGGTTGTCCTGCCTCAGGCAGCCCTCGGTCGGCCGGATTCCAAAGTCTGGGTCCGGCCGCTGTGTCGCCTCCTCTCCGACGTCAGAACGGCTGGAGTATAAAGGCATCGGCCGACGCCATCTTCTTCAGTCTTTCTTGCCGCACAGTGCCCGAAGCAGAAGCAGTTCGCAAGTGCCGGTCGGTCAGCTCCTGTGTTTTCAGTACCGAAGTCATCTAAAAGCTAAGTACCCCGTTGGGGAACATTTTTTCTTGCCTCACAAGGACTTCCATTCTTATTGCCTCCCTTGCCTGGGCCCAGACCACGACGTCTCTGCCTGTGCTGCCTGTGCTTGCTTTAATAAGCGCACTCTCAGGCGCCGGGCAGAATTTGCCGAAGACTTTTTCGGCGAATCTTTCGCTTATATCATGCCGTCGGAACAACCAACTACTCAGTCTACCAAAAAATGAAAGGACCGGGACCGACATCCTCGGCCTGCGTCCTCCACCGATACTCCTCCTAAACCCTCCGCGAGTGCTTCGGTCCCTTCGGAAGCGGTAATTCAACTGCTCCAGGCCGACGACACAGCGTTAACATGTCCTTCGGTCTCGGAGTCTACACCGGTGCCGGTTGTTGATTTTCCTCCAGAAACCGAAGTTCTGGATCTACCCGACACCATTCCTGTGGACAAGGTTACTCCTGCACGTGGGACAGCTAGGCCTCCTGTATCCATGTCCATCAAGGCCTTTGCACGTGCTAAGGCCACCAGCCAGGTCAAGGCCCATCCTAAACCTACTGCCCAGGCCCCTTCTTCTGATAAACAGATCATGTCTCTTGCTGCAGATCTTATTTCTCTTATCAGGGGGTCTCAGCCTCATCCAGACAGAGGTTCTCAGCCGCCTGCAGAGAAAAGGCCCAGAACTGAGTAGGCTGACAACCTCTCTTCAGATGAAGCCTCTGGGGATTCTGAGCATTCAGATACCCAAGAAGAATCCTTCCAGGCCTATGAGGACTCTGATGCTGAGGAATCAATTCCCTCTGCCTCTCCTCCAGAGGATTTTTCGTTCGGTGAAGTCCTACACTCTATGAGGGAGCATTTTAAATGGCAGGGTCAGGAATTCTCTGATTCCAGGAAAAGGCTACGTACCTTCCTCAAGCTACCCCAGCACAGACCTTTAGCTATCCCTCCAGTTATGGATGTCCTGGATGATGTTTTCTCCGACTCCAGTGCTAACCCTGATTCTCTCCCTCCTGCTCCTATCAAGCCAGACAGATATTATAGGGTCCCTGACACCCACAAACATCTCTTTAAGGCCCATTCTGTGGATCTAGAAACTATTTCACAGGGCCCCAAGGGAGTGGCTACTTCCACAGCCAAGTATCCACTGCCAGCGGATAGGGAAGCTAGGTCCCTGGAGAGATGGGGTAAAAAAGTTTATACCTCTACCACCCTGGCCATGAGGTCACTTAACTGCCTTTTTCATATGTTTCAGTACCAGGATTTTTTACTGGATGATTTACAGAAAAAGCTAGCCTCTCCTGAGCCTATTGATAGAAAGGCATTGCAGGATCTAGTGCATAACACTCAGCAGATTAGCAATCATTTTCTTCAGTGTGGTTATGATGCATTGGAGGCTTCATGTAGGGCAGCTATGACTGGGGCTGTTATGTAGACATGCTTGGTTAAAAGAACAGCCACTGCCAGACCATGTTAAAGTAAAGTTACTTGATGCACCTCTGGAAAAACAGAAGCTTTTTGGTGCTAATGCACAAGATGTGTTGAAGTCCATTGAGGAAAAAGCTAAATCAGTACAGACAGTCAAAGATTTCCTCCAGGTTCAGCCACCCAGATTCAGCAGGAATTGGCCTTCAAAGAATTGGTCCTTTCCAGACACTGACAAGTTTCAAAGGGGAAAAACAGGCGTGACTGACGTAGAGGACAATACCGAGGTTCTACAGGGCCACCAATGGCAACCACCAAATCAAAGAAGTGGCACAGGCAGTCCAGCTGCACCACAAGGACAACCACAATGACTTGACTTTCATACCATCTACAAAGGCTCAAAGAGAAGCACCTTTGGGCGGAAAATTATCCTTATTCTCAAAAAACTGGCATATCTTAACCAAGGACAACTGGATTCTGGATTTAATAGACAAAGGTTACAGATTCCACTTCCATACTTTACCAATAAGACAAGGCATGCCAAACCTGCCACTCCATCAAAGGGCAGAGGCACTCATTCAAGTTTCAAAGCTGTTAAATATAAAAGCAATAGAAAAGGTCCCTCCACAGGAACAAGGCCAGGGATTTTATTCAAGTCTGTTCCTTGTTCCAAGAAAGGAAAACAAATGGAGGCCTATACTGGACTTTAGGTTCATAGGTTTATACTAGGCTATCTGCCCTAAGGCATTTATAAGCCTAGCTCAAAGTTTTGTGGCTTACGCCACCCCTTATGTTAAAAAATACTGTGCCCATTAGTTTGTTGTGCCTCTGTCCAGCAGTGACACAGAGATGATTCCCGGGGTAAACCTACGATCTCCCATCCACCGGTCAAGATTTCTCTTGAACAGAGCCAGCGAGGTGCTCTGCCTCATATGGATTGGGATTTTATTCCACAGCATAGGGAGTCTCTGGGTGACAAATCTATCCCTCCAGCATGTCCTATTTATATCCGTGCTAAGGTTTAAGTCGCTTGCTCTAGTGGATCTGGTAGATTTGGATTTTTTGAGGTGGAGCATGTCCATTAATTCCGGGTTGGACATGGCCTTGTATGTCAGGCACAGGTCACCTCTTGTCTACTCTAAATACTTATCTCATTGTGCCAAAGTTCAAAATGCTGACGTTGCAACAACTCCTTCCCATGCTGGGCAAGGGGTCTTGGCTGGTCACTCTGGACCTCAAGGAGGCATACCTGCATGTCCCAATCAGACAAAGCTGCAGAAGATACCTCAGATTTCTTGCAGGGACAGAGCATTATCAATTCTCAGTATTGCCGTTTGGCTTATCTACTGCGCCCAGAGTGTTCACAAAATGCCTGGCATCAGTAGTGGCACACTGCAGACTCCAGGGGATTCAAATATACCCCTACCTGGACGACTGCCTCATACAAGCAGACAACAAACAAACCTTGATAGCAAACTTGGACTATGTCATTCAATTACTGCAGGCCTTGGGACACATAGTCAACATTCAGAAATCAAGACTTCTGCCATCCCAACAGATTATTTTCCTAGGAGCCAAACTGGACACAAAAACACAAATGGCTTATCTCACAGAGGAAGAACAACAGCAGTTACCAGAGTACTTCAAAGGCCTAGCAAAGCTCTCCCAGCTGACTGCAAGGAAAATCCTGCAGGCCCTGGGGTTCATGGCATCTTGCATTCTTCTGATACCTTTGTCAAGACTTCATATGAGAAAGCTGCAATGGTACTTAAAAAGCTTATGGTCCCAACACAGCCAAAGCCTAGAAGACGTAATCCCACTCATTCCATGTCTGCGAAGAGAATTTTTGTGGTGGGCTCAAACAAGTCAGTTAAACAAAGGCATGTCTTTCAACAAACCTCAAGCAGGCCAAATGATTACAGCAGATGCCTCAGACCATGGATGGGGGGCGCACATGGAGGGCAGATGCATTCAAGGTCAATGGACACCAAGGGAAAGGCATCTGCACATAAACCAAAAAGAGATGTTGGCAGTGATACATGCAATCAAGACTTTTGAAAAATCACTTCAACAAGGACATTTGCTAATAAGGACAGACAACACCACTGTTATGTGGTATATAAACAAGGAGGGAGGCACTCATTCTTATCCCCTCTGCAGACTAACAATGATTCTCTGGGAAAAATCCCCAAGTCTGAAGATACATTTGCAATCCCAGTTTGTGCCAGGCAAGGACAATGTACTGGCGGACAAGCTGAGCAGAAATTTCTTGGATCCACACGAATGGATGCTGCATCCTCACATTTTCTCACAAATAACAAGGACATGGGGAAGACCGGACATAGATCTCTTTGCTTCTCACATGAATCATCACCTGGAAAAGTTCTGTACAAGGACCCACCATCCTCTAGCCTGGAAAACGGATGCACTCTCCTTCAGCTGGAATTCCCTAACAATTTATGCATTCCCTCCTCTACCACTGCTGACCAAGGTGATACTGAAGATCAAAGCAAAACAACCAACAGGCATTTTGATAGCTCCAGACTGGCCAAGGCAGCACTGGTACCCATTGCTGTTGAGCATAACTCGGACCAAACCGTGGCCTCTGCCCCTATGGCCTCTGCTTCTAACACAACACAATTACAGGACTGTTCATCAAAACCTGGAAACATTGCATCTGACAGCCTGGAGGTTACCATGACTCCTTCCGATATCTCTCTTTCCAAAAAAGTTCAAGAGATCTTACTGGAAGCACGCAGACCTTCCACCAGAAAAACCTATTCAGCCAAGTGGAAGAGATTCATCATCTGGAATGCTAACAGGGGTCAGGATACATCAGTATTGAGTATACCTCAGATATTGGAATACTTGGCAGAAATGTTTCATACTGGTCTCTCATATTCTTCCATAAAGATTCATGCCTCAGCAATCTCAGCAAAATACAATTGTGATCCACCTGTGTTTTCACATCCTTTGCTAAGACAGTTCCTAAGAGGGATAAAGAATATCAAACCTCCCAGGAAACCGCCAGTACCTGCATGGGACCTCAATTTCGTCTTGGAAAAATTAACTCTTCCTCCCTTTGAACCAGCAGCAACTTCAGAAATGCAATTTCTCTCATGGAAAACGGTTTTCCTATTGGCAGTCACATCAGCAAGAAGAGTCTCGGAGATACAGGCACTCATGGCAGTACCTCCTTTTCTCATTTTTCATCAGGACAGAGTCTCTCTAAGAACCAATCCTTCATTCATGCCAAAAGTAATTTCCAGGGTGTCTCTAAATCAAGCCATTCACCTGCCTACTTTCTTCCCCAATCCTCAAAACAGGGGGGAAGCACTGCTGCATACTTTGGACATACACAGGCAACTAAGCTACTACTTGGACAGAACTAAGGCCACCAGAAAGTCTGACCAACTGCTTGTAGCCTATGCTGCTGGAGTACAAGGAAAAGCAATCTCCAAACAATTTCCAAATGGATTGGACACTGCATCAGATTCTGCTATTCTTTTCATGGAAAAGGTGTGCCAGACAATATTAGGCCACACTCCACCAGAGCTATAGCCACATCCACAGCTTTCCTAAGAGGAGTGGCTACAAAGGACATTCTAGAGGCTGCTACATGGAGCTCCGTGCATACATTTACCAAGCACTACAACCTGCCTTTATACTCCAGATCCCGAGCAGGCTTTGCTTCGGCAGTCCTGCAGGGCATTTTAGCTACACCATCACTTTCTTAGTTCCAGCCACCCCCAGCTTGGCTATGGTATTCAACCCATATGTTATGACTGCAGTTGCATTCTTGAAGGACATAGTACAGTTTTGTACCTACCATAAATGTAGATGTCCGATAGATATGCAACTGCAGTCAGATTTTCCCACCCTCCTACCCCTCTGCAACCTTTTTTATGGGTCCACTACCCCTATTCCTATTAGCTGGGGGTATCTCCTATGGTGTATCTGTTTATTACTGTTGTGCATGTCTGGAATTGTTTATCCATTCACCAATTTTAGCCTTCCTAGGAGGGCACCTGGCATCTGGGGCAAGAAACACTGAAGAAGATGGCGTCGGCCGATGCCTTTATACTCCAGCCATTCTGACGTCGGAGAGGAGGCGACACCAGCCGACGCCGGACCCAGACTTTGGAATCCGGCCGACCGAGGGCTGCCTGAGGCAGGACAACCCATATGTTATGACTGCAGTTGCATATCTATCGGGCATCTACATTTATGGTAGGTACAAAACTGTACTTTCAACCTTTCCACAGAGGACTTAAAAATCCATCTAGAGTTAGAGACTTGAACTGGAGGCCAAACGTTTGGAAATAGAATCCGCCGAGAGACTGAGATGTCTGGGGACAGAAGAAAATGAGTGAGTGATATTTTTTGGAGACTGAAGAAAATGAGAGGCAGAAGCAACATGAAAAAGAAATGCTGACTCTTCGTCAGGGTCATGGAGGTAATGGGGAAGGGAATAACTGAACCCCAGAAGCAACAAAGGTCAGTAAATTTCTTCCACAATTTATAATTTTGATAGATTTATTCATACGTTTGAAAGGGTATGCAAACAGTATAATGTTGACCAAGGGCTCGGGGTACGGTTCCTGATCCCCTTACTCCATGGTAAAGCTGTAACTGCTATTTCTAAATTGTCTGATACTGATTGCTTAAATTATAATACTGTTAAAATTGTTTGAGTGTTTTAAGTCAACACCTGAAATTTATAGAAAAAAGTTTCATGAGCATAGACGCAAGACAGATGAGTGTGTGTGAATATATTGCAGAGTTAAGCAATTATTTTCATAGATGAGTGAGCGGGTGTCAGGTCACCACTTCTGAAGGGCTGGCAGACCTTTTGGTGAGGGAACAAGCCCTTAGCACTTTGCCTGAGGACATGAGAATCTGGTTAGCAGATAGGGAATGTAGTACTGCAGATGAGTTGGGTGAAAAAGGGAGACCTATACCTAGCAAGCAAGGCATCACTGCACAGGAAAGGGATATCCAGTGCTCCTCATGGGTCTAAGGGAACCCATGGTGGGCAGCCATAACTGCCCCAACAGAGTCCGCAAGTAGCAGGGGAAGCCACTACTTCACGTGCATGGCTAGGACCAAGGGTTAAATGTTTTAAATGCAACTAGTGGGGCCATGTAGCATATAGATGTCCACAGAGGCAAGGTGTGGAATATAGGGTGGGAGAGGCAGCAAGTGGGAGCGACAGAATGCCAGCAGTAAGATGTCTGGAGACAACAGGGGTACCAAACTACCACAAGAGTTTATATCCTATCTTAGTAGATGGGAAACAAGCCATTGCTAAGAGAGTCACAGCCTTTGACCTTACCATTGTGTAGCCTGCAATGGTTAAAGAGGTGCACTACTTGCTTGGGCAGTCTACTCCAGTCAGAGTTTTAGGAGGGACCCCATTTCAAATACCTTTTGGCTAGGGTTCACCTTGACTGGGAGGGTGGAAAAGGAAGCAAGCAAGTAGGTGTGTTTTTTGAGGACATCCCTTTTTCCCCACATATCTCTATACTTTCCTTGATGCCCTGCACATTTAAAATCCTTCCCTAGCATTTCACACCATCTTTTTTACCCTTTCTATGCTCTGGAATACCCTCTCTCTTTCGTTGGTGTGCGAGTGCCTGTTGAAAGTTTTTCTTTGTTTGCTCAATTTCATAATAGTAAGTGATAACAGACATCCTATTCAAACAAACAGTTTTTTTTTTTTCTTGCTGACTGTTACAGTGGGAATGCTAAGTCAATGGGAATGTTAAGTTTGAATTGCTCTGCTTCCTGACTTCCACTGATTTTATGTCTGGATATTTGTGTTAATATATTGATGCATAGTCATCATTATATGTGTTTTGGGTTTTGACATTCTCCACACGTACAGGTGCATTGATAATTCTGAGTCTATTGACACTGTAACATTCCTGTGTTGTACTTCTGTACAGTGCTGTTTGGTGTACACCCTGTTTAAAGCATACCTTGCATTGCTTCTCCTCTCTTTTCAATTTTATGTAATTCTCTTGCATGTGTGTCCTAGATTACTGTAAACTGCATAGTAAGTTGAGTTTTTAATAGAAATAAGCACTGTATACTGCTAGAATGGCTCGTGACTAAAAGAAATTGCGATCCAATTAGATGGCACAGTTAGCTGTTCTCTAGAAATACTTTTTGTCCTTTATACTAAGTATAACACATAGTTCACTTGCTACTATTCTCTAATAAGGAGAAATGTTTGCATGAAACTTGTGTTTTACTGCTATTGTGTTATACAGGAATTTTTCCCCTTTTTTTGTAATTCTAATTTATTGCTTTCTTTAATTTCTCTATTCTTATGTATCCTCTTTGCTCTATGAGTAACTAATCTGTTCCACTGGTGTCTGCTCTACCTGCTCTCAAATGTGCTTCATTCTGTACTACCGCTTTATTTTAAACCTGCTTTTCCCAATATTCTTTTATCAACAGTAGACCGTCATAATATACTCGTTCCCTGATATTATTACAAATTCTCCAGTTAATCCCTTCACGTTAAGTTCAGAACCGTCCTGCCTTTCTTGATTTTTTTCCTCTACTCCACTCTTTTTATCACAAAGTTTATGCTGGTCTAACCTTTAATTGTATACTAGTGTCTGTCTGCCTTCTCTATGCTTCTGTTCTCTTCTCCGCTCTCTCTATCTTTACATACCTGCATTCCTCTCAGTTCAAGGTTGTTACTGTACTTGCTGTTCTACCTGACTCAAGTCTACTGCCTTTTTCAGATTGTTTATCTTGATAGTCTGCACATTACAGTACCTGGGCCAACCAGCTCCATTCACCCTCGCTACCCTTAGGCTCACTCCAGTCCCCCATCCCACCCCCAGTTACACCCACCCCCACTTCAGTTTCCTTTATTCTAACCCTAACCTCTCCCACACCTATCAAACAGCCAGTCAGACTCCTAAAGTAATCCCATCTTCACATTTCATCCTACCACACATCCTCTTTAAACCAACCCTATTTAACTCATTCCTACCCTACTCTTCTGACTCACCACCAAATAATTAACCTATTATACTCTACATCAGCCACACTCATCCTATCCTACATATGTACTTTCCAACAAAACTGCAAGTTACCTTACCAACAGCAACATTTTCACTATATACATCAGCTCACACTCTTGACAGTGCTTCTTATCTCTAACACTATGCTCCTTGCATTCTGTCTATCCTTTTTCCTTGTACTATAGCTAACACCACATCAGGCAACCTATCTTCTTCTTTCGGCTTTTCCCAGTTAGGGGTCACCACAGCGGATCACCTGTCTGCTCATAATTGGCAGAGGAGTTTTACGGTGTTGAGTTGCCAGCCCGACGCCCAACCTTTCACAGAAGGCACACACTCATGCCTAGGGCCAATTTAGTGTCCAATCCACCTACAACATGTCTTTGGGATGTGGGAGGAAACCAGAGCACCCGGAGGAAACCCACGCGACCACAGGGAGGACATGCAGACTCCAAACAGAAGGCACCCCAGCTGAGGCTCGAACCAGAGAACCTCTTGCTGTGAGGCGGAAACGCTAACCGCTGCACCACTGCGGCCGCCCCACACTTAAGTCTATAACATCTACACAAACACAATCTCATTTCTGTTTCTTTGAGATAGCCTGTAGCCTTTATGCAACATACTTAGTTCAATAAAACAAATTGAAACTCGTTCTCCTAGAAAACAACACTACAAAGTTATCCCTAAATTGTCTGTACAAAACAGAAGAAACCGCAACCTATAATACTCCCACATATATATTCTAACTTACACAGTGTGGAGACATTCATCCAAACCCAGATCTCACCTCTACCATTCTCAACCCCCTTAATGCCTACAAATCTCTAAATGTCACTACCCTTAACCTGCAAAGTATCAGAAATAAAATCTGTCAGTTACATGCCTGGATAGCTCAAAACCAGCCAGATGTTATAGCCACTACTGAGACGTGGCTAAAACCATTCATTAAAGATGCGGAATTTCTGCCTCCCAGCTGTGCGTGCCTAACATCAGGTAGACCCTGTAAAAAAGATGGAGATATTGCTCTATTGTATCCTAATGCCTTTACTGTAGTTACATACACAGTCAGTCCCACTGTTCCCCATAGCTGAAACATTAATCGCCTTCCTAAAAATGAATGATTGTAAAGGCCTCTGTATTGTGGTCGTATACATCCCCCCAGGCAGTAATATTCCAGTATTAGAAGAAATCCTTGCATGGACAACTAATAACATAAAAAATGAGACAGTCGTCTTGGGAGACGTCAATATTAATTGGCTTGATATCTCCCATCAGCATCCTTCCACCAGTGTCGACCTACATAACTTTTCCCAGCTAGTCACCAATATAACTAGACCCAGCAACAATAACAAAGGCTCAATCCTGGACTGGATTTCTGTCTTGGACCCTAACCAAATCTCCTCTTCAGGGACATTGTCTAATAGCTTGAGTGATCACCTACCAGCCTTTATAATATGTAAAACTACCTCAACATTAAGTAAACAATATAAACAAACTAGAGGCCTGTCTTATTTAGCTCAACTACCCTTAACGAAACTGTACAAAGTGTCCAATGGGACTCTTAAAAATTACTCCCCCTTGTTGATGCCATTGACCTCTTCAACTCTACATTTCTTCAGATCCTAAATAACTTGGCTTCACTCTGTCTAAAGAGAGTAAAGATTAAACATGCCAGCTGGCTTACTAAACCCACTATGCAACTTATGACTGCTAGGGACAAAGTTTGGAAAGCATGGGAAGAAACAAAAATCCCTCAGACTTCATCCTATACAAACAGCTATGTAATCAGGTAGAATGTCATCAAAAATAAAAAAGAACACCGCTTCTTCCTCCAAACCAACATAAGCAAAATCCCTGAAAATGGAGATCAATTAACTCCTTACTATATCCTGGTCAAACAATAACCCTTGTCCAAATCCATATAAAACACCCACTGAAATAGCCTCACTCTTTAACACATATTTCATCAGTACTATAGCTAACCTCACCGCCTCCTTTCCACAAACTAACCCCATCCCTTTAGATCCATCTTCACAAAACTCTACTACTTTCTCTCTACCCTACTTTTCTCTGTCACCTATCCCAACCTCTACAATAAAAAAAAAAACTTCTTAAACTTAAACCTGGTACTAATGCACCTGACAACCTACCTCCTGAATTCCTACAAATAGCAGCTAACTCTATTGCTTATCGTGTTAGCATAGTTATTAACAGATCTATTCAAGAGTCTGATGTATCTACAGTCTGGAAGAAGGCTTGTATTGTCCCTCTCCATAAAGGTGGAAACAGGTATGACATTTCCAACTTCGGTCCCATTACTATCCTTTCACTTCTGTCTAAAATATTAGAAAAATGCATTCACACTTAAGATTTGATACTTTCTCCTACTCAGCATGGTTTTAGGCCTGGTTATAGTACTACTACAGCTCTTATATCCTTTATGGATGCAGTTAACCGAGCCCCACTTAAAACTGGTTTACAAACAGGCAACAGTATACTAAACGGCAACAGTCTTTCTCACCATTTCTTAACACGACCACCGGAGTTCCCCAAAGATCCATACTTGGGCCCCCTTCTGTTTAGTATAGGCATAAACAACTTTCATATCACTGTTATTCAAGGTTCCATTATTCAGTACGCAGATGATTCGACCATCATCTGCACTGCCAAGTGTATACCTGAACTTCAACAACTCACTCAAAATGCTTTACGTCTACTGAAACTTGGATGATAACCATCTCGCCCTAAACCCCAGCAAAACTAAGCTCATGCTATTTACCTGTAAAGAAAACTCCACCCTAAACAAGAATTAATTCAGTATTCATTCTCGAAACACCACCATCATTGAAGTAGTTTTGAATACAAAACTACTAGGTGTCCTCTTAATCGAAAACCTGACATTTGATCTGCATATTCACAGCAATATCAAAAAAACTCCTCAAAAATTGGGTATCTTTTATAGACACAACTACTTCCTAAACCACCCCACTAAACTGTTTCTAGCCGCCTCTTTTCTGCTACCATCTCTTCTATATGGAGCACCTCTCTTTACCAGTATCCAGGCCTCTACGAAATACAAACTAGACATATGCTACAATAAAACTGCAAAATTTGTAACCATTTCAAAATTCTCATCTCACCATTCTTCCTCATTACACCAACTAAAGTGGCTGGAGCTCCTACACTACCTCACATATTTACAATTAACCACTGCACACAGACTTATTTACAAACCATCTAACTGCTCTGCCCTCTCCTCTCTACTTACTCTCTCTACCATCCAAATAGACCTCTCTGATCTGAAAATCAATTACTCTTGAATGTTGAAAAAACACACCTCTCAGGTGGTCAGCTGCTGTACTGTTTCAAAACTATGGAATACCCTCCCACCATCACTTAAGTGTACTAGCAATCATGCTCTCTCTAAAAAGTCCTGAGACAAAACCTTTCCACTCTCTGGCTGTGCACATGTGCCAAAACATCACCCCCCAAAACCTGACTCTCCCCTCTTTACTACCCTATCTTCATGCCTGTCATTTAACACTCATCTCAACTCCTGCTTAAGTAGACTGCTGGTTACTGCCTGTTATATTCCCCTCCTATACTCATGGTTAAATCTTCATGATGTTTTCTTGTTTAATCTACCACATCCTTACTATTACAGTGATACTGCACCCTGGCTCTAAATTGTCAACTGCATCCCTCCTATCTTATTGCACTGTTCATACCGATTTATTGTAGTATGCTACGTTAGGTATTGTGTATAGTGTGTTATGTTAGGTGTTGTGTATTGTGAACATTAAGTATTTACAGTGCTATGCCTTTGTTATGTTATTGTTCATTTTATTGTGAAATTTTTCACACTGTGTTATTGTTCATTTTATTGTGGAGCTTATCTCCCCGGGCCTCCACTGAAAATAGGCTAATTTTTGGCCCAGTGGAATCTTCCCGGCAAGCATGCAAATAAATAAATAGATGTTCTTCATGTTTCACTGTTACAGTCATCATATTTGGGTTATCTGCTTGCAGTAGCCCTCACATGGCCTGATTATCCAAGTCTTGGGTCCTGCGTCGGTTGCTGTTTCATCTTCTGTGACGTCAGGTAATCAGGGGTATAAAGCATGCAGCCGATGCCATTACATCAGTCTTTCTTGCTGTGCAGGGCCCGAAGCATAAGCAGTTCGCAAGTGCCGGTTGGCCGACTCCTGAAATTTTCATTTTCGAGTTTGAGAACCAAAGTCTTCAACTAAAGCTAAGTACCCCATTGGGGAAACTTTTTCTTGCTCTAAACTGATGTCAGTAAAAGTCAATAATTGTATTTCTTGTGGAAAGCAAATACCTCAAAGATTTTCATTTGTACTGTATTCCTTGCCAAGGCCCTGACCACGACGTACCTCGCTGTCTGTTTTGTACCTTATTTAAACAACTTACTATTCGTTGCCTGTATATTTACGCTTCTAAATATTTTGGTACTCTGTTCAATTATCCAGATAATTCTTCGATAAGCCATCCGACTACTGACTTTCTGAAAAAATGCTAAGATAAAGACAGAGACAAGTCACCTAGGTCCAAAGATGCCGACACTTCTCCTAAGCCAACCGCCAATTCACCGGTACTCTGTGAGGTGCTTTCGCAGCCCCTGATACCCGCTACTTCAGATTCGCAGGCCTCTACTGAGACCCATTCGGAGTCCAGTATGCCGTGAGATGCTTCAGCTGTGGAATCTGCGGATGTCTCTACCTTGGATGGATCTGGAGCCGCTGTGCAGGCACCGGCTTCTGAGGGTGTATTGAGGCCTACTGACTTGCATATTAAATCTACGCCATCTTCTTCTTCAAGGCCTAAAACATGAACCATGCCTAGAAAACTGACGCCCAGACTGCACGGTCAGGCCTCTATGCCTAAAAAACAAATAAGAATGGCTGAAGACCTTATTATTTTAATCATGGGAAGCCACCCTTCCCCTTCTAACAGACCTAGGACTGAATTTGCTTATGATACTTCTGACCAGGATTCTGATATTTCTGTTTCCTCTGATGACCAAGATTTACCCTTATCTACCTATGAGGATTCTGATGCAGAGGACTCTATTCCCTCTGCTTCCCCCCAGAGGATTTCTCTTTTGGTGAAACCTTGCATATTCTTAGGGAGCATTTTTGCTGGGAAAGCCAGGATTACTCTGATTCTAAAAATAGGTTTAGGGATTTCTTACTCCTGCCTCAACACAGGCCTTTAGCTATCCCTCCTGTACTAGACATTGTTGATGATGCCTTTTTGGAGTCTAGCTTGGCCCCTGACTCTTTACCTCCTGCTCCCAGAAAACCTGATGGATATTACAGGGCTCCTTACTCTCACAAGTTCCTTTTTAAAAATCCTACTGTGGATCCTGAGACCATTTCATAGGGACCCAAGGGCATTAAGGCTACTACTGCCAAAAATCCTACCCCTTCTGATAGACACTCTAGGGCGCTGGATAGATGGGGTAAGAAGGTATACACTTCTGCTACCTTGGCCATTAGGGCCTTAAACTGTCAGTTTCATATGTTAAAGTATCAGCAAGATATTACTGGATTGCTTAAACAGAAAATTATGTTGATTCATGACTGTGCTGAAAATAAGGATTTACAGGATTTAATGCATTCTGCTGAACAGGTTGGTAAACATACTTTGCAATGTGATTTTGATTCAGTTGAGGCATCTTGCAGGGCTGCTGTCATTGGGTCTGTACTTAGAAGGCATACTTGGCTTAAGGAGCAATTTTTGCCAGATCATGTTAAAGCTAAATTGCTGGACGCTCCTTTAAATCAGGACTGCCTGTTTGGCAACAAAGTAGAAGAAGTTTTTAAAAAGATGGAAGAAAAAGCTAAATCTATGCAAACTGTTAAAGATTTCCTACAAGTACAATCTCCAAGATTTAGTAGGCATTGGCCCTCTAAGAATTGGTCTTTATCTGTCTCTTCCAGGCCTTCTCAGTCCAAATCCAGAACCAGCAGAACACCCAGGCTTTAGTCCCAGGGTACGCACAGGACTAAGCAGTGGGGGGCTCCCACTCCCAATTCGGGGAGTAGTAAGACTCCCGCCTGTGGTAATTTGTCTTAATGACTTGACTTTAAAACTTCCAAGCACTTCTCAACTGACTGCTCCTTTAAGGGGAAAGATTGCTCTGCAGGCCAAAAACTGGGAACTCATTACCCAGGACAAATGGGTTTTAAATATAGTTTCCCAAGGATACAGATTTCACTTCCACACATTGCCAACCCCTAACTGTTAGCCAGATCTACCCCCAAATCAGTGGGCAGAGACTCAAAAGCAAGTACTCTCTCTCTTAAGCATAAGGGCTATTCATACTGTGCCAGAAAAGGAAAAGGGAGAAGGTTTCTACTCAAGACTTTTCCTGATACCCAGAAAAGACAATTCATGGCGTCCTGTCCTGGACCTTTCTATTTTAAACACCTTTCTGGTGATTCCAAAATTCAAGATGCTAACTCTTCACCAGTTGCTACCTATGCTAGGCAAAGATGCCTGGTTGGCAACACTGGATTTAAAGGAAGCCTACCTGCACATCCCAATCAGGGAATCTTGCAGAAGATACCTACGCTTCAGAGCAGGCTACATGCGCTATCAGTTCTCTGCACTGCCCTTTGGCTTATCTACTGCTCCCAGAGTATTCACAAAGTGCCTAGCTCCAGTCATTGCATTTTGCAGGCAAAAGAAATATTCAAATATACCCATACCTGGACGATTGTCTAATTCAGGCAGAAAGCCAGGACATACTCTTGAATCATGTGGCATTTGTACAAAAGGTGCTAACTTGTCTGAGGTACACCTTAAACGAAAATAAATCACATTTGGTACCCTGTCAACAAATTATATTCCTGGGAGCAAGCTTGAACACAACTTCCCAGATGGCTTTCCTCACGCCAGAAAAACAAATTCTTTTGACAACTTACCTCAAACTAATGGCCACAAAGACCCTGCTATCTGCAAGGCAAATACTGCAAGCCTTGGGGTTCTTGGCCTCCTGCATTCTACTAATTCCATATGCAAGACTGCATGTAAGGAAACTACAGTGGTATCTAAAAAGCCTATGGTGTCAACATTCTCAGGCTCTAGAAGCAACAAATCCTATCATACCTTGCCTATGATTAGAGTTCCTTTTGTGGGCAGAGGCCTGCCACCTAAACAAGGGAGTACCATTCACTCTACCACCTGCCACCCAAACCCTAACAGACGCATCAGACTATGCATGGGGGGCTCACCTGGCAGGGAGGTGCATTCAGGGCAAATGGAACCCAAGTCAAATGCACCTGCATATCAATCAAAAAAGAAATGTTAGCTGTACAGAATGCTCTGACAGCCTTCAAGGACCACATTCTTCTAGGACAATTAATGGTAAAGATGGACAACACCACTGTTATGTGGGACATAAACAAGCAGGGGGCTACCCATTCTTATCCCCTCTGCAGACTAGCCATGGTTCTGTGGAACACAGCCTTGAGCTACCAAGTGCATCTACAGGCTCAGTTCCTGCCAGGAAAACTAAATACACTGGCAGACGACCTAAGCAGAAATCTCATGGACCCACGCGAGTGGAAACTGGAATCAGATACTTTCAACATGCTGATAAACAAATGGAGGAGCCCAGATATAGACCTGTTTGTCTCCCCCCAGAACTATCAATTGGACAAATGCTGCACAAGGACTCCCCACAAACAAGCTTGGAAAGTGGATGCTCTGTCCTTCAGCTGGAAAAATCTGTCAGTTTATGCCTTTCCCCCTCTGCCTCTCCTCTCTCCAAAGTACTACTAAAGATCAAACAGGACAAACCCAGGACGATACTGATTGCACCAGACTGGCCAAGCCAACACTGGTATACCCCCTCTTGTGCAGTGTGTCACTGCTGGCTCCATGGCACTTGCCTCAGACCCCTACCCTGCTGTCACAGCAGGAGAGCCAGATTCTGCACCCTCAAACCCTGAACCTGGCAACCTGGCTAATTACCTAATCTCTCCATTACCATCCCTCAGTAAACAAGTGTTGGATGTCATTTTGGAGGCAAGGAGGCCTAGTACTAGAAAATTCTATGCTGAAAAATGGAAAAGATTCTGTGCCTGGAACCAAACTCAAGGAATGGGCACAGCAGCACCCAACTTGCTTCAGATTCTTCAATACTTAACTGAGATGCTTCACCAAGGGCCTTTCTTTTTCCTCCATCAAAATTCACGCCTCAGCCATTTCAGCTCATTACAACACAGAACTACCCCTCTTCTCTCATCCACTGCTCAAGCAGTTCCTTAGAGGGGCCAAAAACTTAAGACCACCCAGGAGAGCCCCAACTCCAGCCTGGGACCTTAACTTTGTATTGGAAAAACTCACTCTTCCTCCTTTTGAGCCAGCTGCAACTGCAGAGTTAAAATTCCTTTCTTGGAAAACAGCCTTCCATTTAGCAATCACTTCAGCAAGAAGGGTATCTGAATTACAGGCCCTTATGGCAGTGGAGCCTTTCATCATCTTTCATGCGGACAGGGTATCTCTCAGGACCAATCCCTCCTTCATGCCCAAGATGGTATCCAGTGTGGCCCTTAATCAGTCCATTCATTTGCCAACCTTCTTTTCTAATCCACAGAACAAAGGGGAATGGATACTGCACTCCTTAGATGTGCACAGACCACTTAGATTTTGCTTGTACAGGACTAAACCTCAAAGGAAATCTGAACAACTGCTGGTGGCATTTGCTGCAGGGGCAGAGGGGAAGGCTATTTCAAAGCAAACCATTTCTAAATGGATAGGCCATTGCATTCATTTCTGCTATAAGCACCGTGGAAAACCTATCCCACAGGGGAATTAGACCCCATTCAACCAAGGCTGCATCTACCTCTCCAGCCTTTCTCAGAGGTGTCCCTACCAGGGAGATCCTAGAAGCTGCTACATGGAGTTCTGTACATACTTTCACCAAGCATTACCATTTGCCAATTTTCTCTAAATCCAGAGCTGGCTTTGCCACTGCTAGTCTTGCAGGACCTTATAGCTGGTCCTAATGCTATCTAAATTCCTCTTCCCGTCCTTAGCTTTGGGAATCTACCCAAATGTGATGACTGCAGCAGTGAAACATGAAGAACATAGTACAGTTGTGTACACTTACTATAAGTGTAGATGTCTGAGTGTATTCACTGTTGCAGTCCTGGTTACCCTCCCTTCAGCCCCCTGACTTCTTTTGGCTATACCTCTACTTTCCTTTACTATGCTTAAAAGCTTTTTGGTGTATTTGCTTTTTTGTTGGCGGTATACCATTGTATACAAGTATATTTTTAATTGCTTCACATTAGGGGGGCACCTGACATCTGGGGCAAGAAAAACTGATGTAATGGTGTCGGTTGCATGCTTTATACCCCTGACTACCTGACGTCACGGAAGAAGATGAGACAGCAACTGACGCAGGACCCAAGACTTTGATAATCAGGCCGACTGAGGGCTACTGCAAGCAGATAACCCAAATGTGATGACTGCAACAGTGAATACAGTCAAACATCTACATTTATGGTAAATGTACACAACTGTATTTTGTTGCATTTCAAAAGTGCACAAGTGTCAAAATTCCAAGATTTTTTTCATAAAACTAAAGTAATTATGGGTCAGCTTTGCAGCATTGTTTGCTATCATCTGCATTCTGACTTTAACATAACACTGTGATTATGAACATGTGGTTTCCTGTAGCAGTTCTGGGACCTGATACTGCGAGTCCTTTAGTTATGAAGAATGAACTTCATTTTCAGTATTTAAGCAATGAATTACAAAACTTTCTGTTTTTGCAGGGTGCAGGTCCTCTGCACCTTTTACATGGGGGGCTGTTTCCCCACACTCCCACTTACTGTATTTATACTAACTTAGAGGTTATTTTACATCAGAATGGTGGGATACTTTTTCGAACCACAGCCTCAGAGTTGATACATATTTCCCTGCTTTCTTTGTAATAGCTAATTCTTAGGATAGTAGTTACTGTCTTAGGAAATGCATCAGGGAACATATATTGGGATTTAGAAAAATTATTACAAAAATGTTCTATAGATGTTATTTATTCTTCCTCCTGTCTTTATAATGTTAGTATTTTTTTTTTGGTTTAATTTGCATATGTTAATTTGGTATAATAGTTTCAGCAGTATACTTTAAACAGTATGAACACTACAAAATAACTAGTGGTGTTTATCATACTGATCACTGCTACAGTAGCCTTGGCTATATGGGTTATATCCTGCCAAGGATACAAGAGCCAGCTAGCTTCCAAAGCTTTAAGGCCCTTCCACACACCCAAACTGTCATGCAGCTCAAGTTGAGCTGACTAAAAACAAGTTTGGGTGCCAAGCCTTTCAGAGCTTTACTGATGCCAAAGACTATTGTAAAAGTTGGCTCTTCCCAAGGCTCTCTAGGATTGATGGCTGGCTTGGTTGGTGGCCCTTTTTGTGGGCAGATAAGTTCCTTTTGGGGAAAAAACTTCCATTTTCTAAATATTCTTTGTGTTTTATAACTTTCTTCTTCAGGAAAGTTATTTTAAAGGTAGGAGTTTTGTGTTTTAGTGGACTGTTATGACACTGTATCGTACTTTTAAATGGGAGAGTGTTTCCTGTTAGTTTAAAGGTTGTGTAAAGTAACTGAAAACCATTTTTTTTCTGTTGAGAAATGCTATTCTACTTTTCTGGGGCTGGCAAAGTGTTTAAAGTAGTTTTTACTTCACTTTTTTGTGAAAAAAAGTGACTTTTAAAGACTTAGTTTTCATCGGCATTTGCTGCTTGTGTTCTCCAGGAAAGTGGCACCATTTTTTCCTTGTCCATGGAACAAGCTACCAGTCCCATGGTTGGTCCTTCTTCCAGCCACACAAAGAAAAAATTAAGCAAATAACCTATGCCACCATAGCAGGTTAGCAGTTTGCTTCAGCCACATGGGGATGACTCCTCAGACCACTCACCTCTTTCCCCAGATCCCTCTGGTGTGGCATGTATAGCCACTGTGTACCAGGGGTTAACCACGACCTCTGCAGCTTTTGGGATCCCCACAGTTGGCAAGGGAGAGTCACTCTTCTCCATCCTGGGAGAGGGAACAGGGAAGGCTTCCCTGTTTAGTCGGAGTGTTGTGCCCTTCCCTGGGAAATCTGCTGCTGTCGCCATTAACAACATTGTTAACCCCATTTTTAACTGCCAAATAGAAAACTAAACATTTATCTACTCCTTCTCCTCAAATTTCTCTAGAGAGGAGTAGTTAACTAGGTCTGGCTTATGGTCTAATTCTGGTTACTGATCCTTTTTATAAGGTAGTTTCTGGTAAAAGTAAGAAGGGTACCTGTCTTCCTGAATAGATTCAAGATTCGAGTCTGGACAAGTAGATGAAGGGACAGAGACTGGGTTTTCTCCCGAGATTTCTGATTTACACTCAGAGAAGAGAGATCTCAGTATCTGATTGTCTTGTGAATGATGTTCTTCCTGTTTCACTGTTGCAGTCATTACATTTGGGTAATTGTGCTGGCAGGTTGCCCTCAGTCGGCCTGAATTCCAAAGTCCTGGGTCCTGCGTCGGCTGCTGTCGCCCCTTCCCTGATGTCAGGTCATCAGTGGTATAAAAGATGCGTCTGATTTCCTGCCGCGCGGTGCCCGAAGCAGAAACAGTTCGCAAGTGCCGGTTGGCCGACTCCTGAGATTTTCATGTTCGAGTTTCAGAGCCGAAGTCTTCAATAAAGCTAAGTACCCAGTTGGGGAAACTTTTTTCTTACTCCAGACCAATGGCAGAAAAAGTAAATAATTGTGTATCTTGTGGAAAGCAAATACCTCATAAGGACTTTCATTCTTACTGTATTCCTTGGCTAGGCCCTGATCACAACGTTTCTGGTTGTCAGTTTTGTGCTAGATTTAACCAACGCACTATTAAGCGTCGTTTATGATTTTGCTTTAAACTATTTTGGACGCCGGTTTAATTATCCAGAAATGTCTTCGGATAGCCATCCGACTACCGGAGTTCACAAAAAATGCAAAGAGAAAGAGACAACCGAGGCCCAAAACCGACGAAGCTTCTCCTGAGCCAGTCGCCAGTTCCCCGGTTCTCAGTGAGGTGCTTTCGCAGCCCCTGACGCCCACTACTTTAGAGTCGCAGGCCGCTACCAACTCCCACGTGGAGTCGGTCATGTCGCTGGAAACTCAAGGTATTGGAGCCTCGGACACTATTCCTTTAGATGGGTCCAGAGCCGCTGAGCAGGCACCGGCTTCTGAGGGTATATTCAGACCTAAACATCTTTACATTAAACCAACCTCAGCTTCAGAGGCAAAGACTAAAGCACCTTCTAAAGAAAAGAAACAAACTCAAGAGCCATGTGGACAGGCCTCTATACCCAAAAAACAGATGCTCAAAATGGCCGAAGACTTAATTACCTTGATCAGGGGTTCCCATCCCCCTCCTGATAAGAGGCCTAGGCAAGAGACTGATTATGAATCTTCAGATCAGGTTTCTATTTCTTCTGATTCCTCTTTGATCAGGAATATGAGGATTTTGATGCTGAAGAATCTATACCTTCAGCTTCTCCTCCAGAGGGCTATTCTTTTGGGGAAACCTTACATACCATGAGGGAGCATTTCCACTGGGAGAGCCAAGATATTTCAGAATCTAAAAAGAGGCTCAGGGAATTCCTTTTACTACCTCAACACAGGCCACTAGCCATTCCACCTGTGTTAGACATTGTAGATGATGTGTTTCCGGAGTCTAGTCTTACCCCTGACTCCTTACCTCCAGCTCCTGTTAAGCCTGACAGATATTACAGGGTTTCTGACTCTCATAAATTCCTTTTTAAAAACCCTGCTGCAGACCCAGAAACAATTTCACAGGGTCCCAGAGAAGTTGAGGTTTCCGCTGCAAAAAGCCCTACCCCCTCCGACAGAGATTCTAGGGCACTGGATAGATGGGGGGAAAAAAGATTTACACATCTGCTACCTTGGTTATAAGGGCCTTAAACTGTCAGTTTCATATGCTCAAATATCAGCAACATGCCATGGCATTGCTTAAACAGAAAAAGTTATTAAACTCTGAATGTGCAGAAAACAAGGAAATGGAGGATTTATTGCATGCAGCTGAACAAGTTGGAAAGCATACTTTGCAATGTGGTTTTGATTCTTTGGAGGCCTCCTGCGGGGCCACAGTTATGGGTTCTGTAATTAGGAGGCACGCTTGGTTAAAGGAACAAAATCTGCCTGAACATGTCAAAGTTAAATTATTAGATGCACCTTTACAGCATGATACTTTGTTTGGTGTTAAGGTAGAAGAGGTGTTAAAGAAAATGGAGGACAAAGCTAAATCTATGCAAACTGTCAAAGATTTTTTACAAGTACAGCCATCTAGGTTTAGTAGACACTGGCCTACAAAGAATTGGTCCTTTCCTGTGTCAGACAGACCTCAAAGGGGCAGATCCAGTTGCCATAGAGGCAGATCCCAAGCGCAAGGTTCATACAGGTCAAAGCAATGGGGTGCTTCTACCTCCAAAGCTGGAGAAGACAGATCACAACCATACAGGAAACAGTCCCAATGACTTCCCCCTGGCAGCACCCTTAGGGGGAAAATTAGCACTTTTTTCTCAAAATTGGCACATTATAACCCAGGACAAGTGGGTTGTAAATATCGTGTCACAAGGGTACAAATTCCATTTCCATTCCCTACCAAAGTCAAACGGCTGGCCAGATCTGCCAAAAAATCAATGGGCAGAGGCACAAAAACAAGTCTCATCCCTCATGGACATGGGGGCCATTCAACAAGTACCAGAGCTAGAGCAGGGACAAGGATTTTACTCAAGACTGTTCTTGGTACCCAGAAAGGACAAGGCCTGGAGACCAATACTGGACCTATCTATTCTGAACACATTCCTGGATATACCAAAATTCAAGATGTTGGCTTTGCAGCAGCTTCTGCCCATGCTGGGCAAGAATGCTTAGCTTGTGACTCTAGACCTAAAAGAGGCATATCTGCATGTCCCAATCAGACAATTATGCAGAAGATACCTCAGATTCAAGGCTGGCTCAATGCATTACCAATTCTCTGCACTGCCCTTTGGCTTATCTACTGCACCCAGGGTCTTTACAAAGAGCCTGGCACCAGTAATTGCATTCTGCAGACAAAGAGGACTACAAATATATCCTTACTTGGACGACTGTCTAATTCAAGCAGAGAACAAGGACATTCTTCTACACCATCTGGCATTTGTGAAAAGACTTCTAACATGCCTAGGGTACACGGTCAACGAAAAGAAATCAAAACTAGTACCCTCTCAAGCGATAATATTCCTGGGTGCAAGCTTAAATACAACTGCCCAGATGGCTTATCTCACGCTAGACAGACAAAGGCAACTGACTACCTATTTCAAAATTTTGGCAACAAAGGCCCAGTTATCTGCAAGAAAAATTCTGCAGGCTTTGGGCTTCATGGCATCCTGCATCCTACTAATTCCATATGCAAGACTGCATAAGAGGAAACTTCAGTGGTACCTAAAAAGTGTTTGGACTCAACATTGCCACGGCCTGGAAACAATGATTACTCTCATTTCCTGCCTACAACAGGTGTTTTGATGGTGGGCAAAGGCTTGTCACCAAAACAAGGGACAGCCATTCAAATTACCCCCAGCCAGGCAGACAGTAACAACGGCTGCATCAGATTATGCCTGGGGGGGCCCCACATGGCAGGAAGATGCATTCAGGGCACATGGTCCTCAACCCAAATGCATCTACATATCAATAAAAAGAGATGCTAGCTCTTCAGAATGCCCTGACAGCCTTCAAGGACCTACTTCATCCAGGACAACTACTGATAAGGACAGACAACTCCATGGTCATGTGGTATATAAACAAGTAGGGGGGCACACATTCTTGCCCCCTTTGCAGACTAGCCGTGACTTAGTGGGACACAGAATTAACTTACCAAGTACATCTGCAGGCACAATTCCTGCCAGGAAGAGAAAATACTCTGGCAGACAAACTAAGCAGAAACCTCATGGATCCCCACGAGTGGCAGCTGGATCCACAAGTCTTCAGCATGATAACAAGGAAATGGGGATGCCTGGACATAGATCTATTTGCCTCCCCTCACAACTACCAACTAAAAAGATTCTGCACAAGGACTTATCACAGACAAGCATGGAAAGTGGACGCCCTATCAGTATATGCCTTTCCCCCACTGCCTCTCCTCCCCAAGGTACTCCTAAAAGTCAGACAAGAGAAGCCAAACATTATACTGATTGCCCCAGACTGGCCCCGCCAGTACTGGTTTCCAATCCTAAAGGACTTGTCTCAATGCCCAGCTTGGGCCTTACCTCAAATACCTCATCTACTGTCCCAGCAAAACAATCAGATCCTGCACAGCCAACTCAGGACTTTAAACCTGGCAGCATGGCGGATAATGTAGTCATACAAAACACACCTCTCAGTAAAGCTGTGATGGATGTCATTTTGGAGGCCAGGAGGCCTAGTACTAGAAAATCTTATGCTGGAAAATGGAAGAGATTCTGTGCTTGGAACCAGGCACAAGGAACTGATACAGCTGTGCCAAATATTCCTCAGATTTTGCAATACTTAACTGAGATGCTGGACAAAGACTTATCTTTTTCATCTATTAAAGTTCATGCCTCTGCCATTTTGGCTCATTACAATACAAAGCTACCAATCTTTTCTCATCCCTTATTAAAGCAGTACCTCAGAGGAGCCAAAAATGTAAGGCCTCCAAGGAGATCACCAATGCCTGCATGGGACCTCCAACTATGTCTTGGAAAAACCTCACCCTGCCACCTTTTGAGCCAGCTGCTACTGCTGATATAAAGTTTTTATCTTGGAAAACAGCTCTGCTCCTAGCAATAACTTCTGCAAGACGAGTTTCAGAGCTACAGGCACTCATGGCCGTGGAACCTTTTATCATTTTTTGTCCAGACAGGGTCTCTCTGAGGACAAACCCAACATTTATGCCCAAGGTGGTGTTTAGTGTGGCTCTTAACCAAACTATTCATCTGCCAACATTTTATCCAAATCCACAGAACAAGGGGGGAGAGAATTCTGCATTCTTTGGACATACACAGACAGCTTAGATTCTACTTGGACAGAACCAAAGTCTTTAGAAAAACAGAGCAATTACTAGTGGCATATGCTGCAGGATCACAATGAAAGGCTATCTGAAAGCAGACTATTTCAAAGTGGATAGGCCACTGCATTCATTTCTGCTACTTACACCATGGCAAGTCAATGCCTAAGGGCATTAGGCCACATTCAACCAGAGCTGCAGCCACTTCAGCAGCATTTCTCAGGGGAGTACCAACCAAAGACATTTTAGAGGCTGCTACTTGGAGTTCAGTGCACACCTTTACAAAGCACTATCATCTGCCACTCTACTCTAAATCCAGGGCAGGATTTGCCACTGCAGTTCTGCAGGGCCTCATAGCCGCTCCTAATGCTGTTTAGCTCCAGTCTCCCAACCATAGCTTTGGGACTCTACCCAAATGTAAAGACTGCAACAGTGAAACATGAAGAACATAGTACAGTTGTGTACAATTACCATAAATGTAGATGTTCGAGTGTATTCACTGTTGCAGTCCAGGTTACCCATCCACCATCCCCCTTTCTTCTGATGGAACCTAATGTGGTGTATTTGCTTGTAGATGAAGGTGAATTTTGGCTACCCTTTTAGGGGGCACCTGACATCTGGGGCAAGAAAAACTAAAGAAAATGGTGTCGGCAGCATCTTTTATACCCCTGACGACCTGACGGCAGGGAAGGGGCAACAGCAGCTGACGCAGGACCCAGGACTTTGGAATTCAGGCCGACTGAGGGCAACCTGCCAGCAGGATTACCCAAATGTAATGATTGCAACAACATTTATGGTAATTGTACACAACTGTACTTTTCTCTTTCTCTGAGACTGTTTCCAAAATCTGCCAGTGTTTTCAGTGGGAGAACACTGAGGTTTCTCAGTCCTTCAGAAAGTACTGTGAGCTGTTATCAGTGGAATGTCCAGAGCATTCAGCCATTCACCAGTGCTGTCTGCATTGCAGGATGTATGTGTCACTGCTTGCATTTTTCCTGTTAGTCAGTCTAATGTCCCTAAAAAGACAGATTAGTTCATAGGAAATTACAAGGTTAATTGCTTAAGAGCCCTTACAAGCCTTGCTGATATAACCCATTTTACCCAATATATGGCCCTAGGGGCAAGCGGATTAGTTTGTGCCTGTGTCTTGAGTATCTTACAGATTGACCTTGTCTGTAAGGGACATAGGCATTACCCTAGGTGTGAATTTGCGATTCCCCAGCGATTGATCCAAATTGCGTTTTGAAGAGGGCCAGGGAGGGGTTTTCCTTAACGTGACTAGGAAGCCTGTTCCAAAAAAGGAGCAATCTATGAGACACATATGTCTCTACAGCATGTTTTGCTTTAGTCACTGATTAAGTTTAGATCCCTAGATCAGATGACCGTCGTACTGTTTGACTTGTGGATATGTAGCAGCTCCATCAAGGCTTTATTTGTAAGTGCCTTGTAGGTCAGGCATAGGTTATTCCTTAATACTTGAGAAGAGACAAGGTAAAGGGATAGGGCTTTTAAAGTATTTATTTTGACATTTGTTTACCGGGTATATCAGACTGAGCCAGAGCCCTTTTTCAGCAGAGGCCTGGGAGAAAAGCTCCAAAACAGACCACATTTTGATACAAAGAAAAGTAGTATGTGAAAAGCGTCAGATACAAGCAAAATCTAATAGAGAAGTAGCTATATACACGATTAAAGATACAAAGATTAGTAGTATGTACAAAAGCATCTAATACAAGCAAAATCTAATACATAAGTAGGTCTATACACAACTGCAGATTCTGGAATACAAAATAAAATAAAGTACGTCAAAAGCCAGAGAGGTCAGTGCTATTTAAAAGTGGTAGTGAACATAATTAATTCCCAGGATCAAGTAACATAGGCTTGAGTAGTTCAGAGTCAGAAATAGATAGTACAAAGGGTAAGTGGAGTAAAAGTAAGAGTAAGTGAGAGAGAGTTAGGTTGGGCTTTGGCAAGAGCACATCCAAGCGTTCCTTTAAGTTTCTTTTAGGGCTTTTTTGAATTCTTGAGTATTGGATATAATTTTGGTACTCACTGAAAATTTTTTCCAAGCTGAAGCAATTGAATAGCTGTATAGTTGTTGGCCAGTTGTGTTAGATTTCTAAGAGGAACTGGTCCAAGCATAATAGAGAGCGATTAGCAGTATAGAAAGAGATGAGGGAGGAAATGGCTGGGCAGGTGGTAGGTTTGTTGAGGATGGAGTGAATGAGGAGCAGGTGAGGTACTAGAAGCTGGTGGAGGAATTCTAATCCGTTAAGAGATTTGAGAGAGGCAGTGGTGGGAGTTGGTAGGGTTGGTTCACAGCGAACCTTGCGACTTTAAGTGAGTTCATGCTTTGTTTTTAGAGAAGCTTGTAGATTTGTTAAGATCTGAGAGCCGTAGAGAAGGATAGGAGGGTAGGCATAGGTTAAGGAGAGTTTAGATTCTTTGGTGAGGAATTGTTTTATTTCTATAAAGCAAGCCAAGTTTTTTGGTGTGCCTTTTTTATGCAGTAGTGGACGTGTTGGTTGAATTTGAGTTGATCATCAATGATCGTTTCAATGTTATTGACAGTGTTGTCAGGAGATAAGATAGAAAATGTTGATTTAAGTTTAGTATCTGCGTAGGACATGTTTACACACCATATTGTATTTGTGAGGAACCTCTGAGGTTACTGCAGCTGCTAAGTGTCTAGTCAAGTACATGCCAAATGGCACATTGTATTCAAATTTTGGTCTAATGAGGGCTGAGTACAGCAAGACTATAATTTCCTTGGACCTGGATGCCCTTTGCTTTTAAGTTGTGTCCTATAGAAGGACTTCTCACCACTGTGGACACATGGTCAAAGTTCAGGCTACTATTTATCTGTGTACCTAGGTTTCTAACCCCTGAGTCTACACTTAGGAGTGTGCTATTGATTTTGTAATTCGCAGGGTATTGGACTTCCCGAAAGGTATGATAATGCATTTTTTGCATTTAATTTTAATCCATGGTTCTGGCACCTCCTGAAAGATATCTATATTGTTGGTAGATTCAGTGATTACCCCCAGCTTTCAGTCATCAGCAGACCTTGTCATCTGGAGGCCTTCCACGTTAGCCTCGACTTTAGAGAAGTATATTCCAAATAGGAGTGGTGCCAGCACTGAGCCCTTTGGCCACCACTAGTAACTGGCCTCACACTGGATCTGAGTTCACCCACTTTAACCATTTGTCCTGTCTGTGAGCCAGCTGGGTATCCATTTGGTGACATAGGAATTTATGCCCAGTTTTGGGAGTCTATTTATAATACCAGAGTGGGGAATTGTGTAAAATGCTTTGGCCAGCTGAAGGTAGGCAGTATGTACAAGTTTTACCCTCATCCATGGCCTTAATAACTTTCTCAAAGAAATCCATCAGATTCAGTAGGCATGAACTGCCTTTGACAATGCATAATTGTGTTGGGTCCAGTGTTTGTTAGTTTCCTATGTCATTAGTTTATCAGGTGCATGATTAATCTTTCCATGGCCTTAAATATAAGACCAGTCAAACTTATGAGATTGTAATTTCCTGGGTCAGTAGATGGTCCACCTTTATGCAGAGGGATGACTGCTGTTGTCATTTTATCTGTTCTTTCCTATGAATAGACTATGTAAAGTTCCTCGCCTTTTAAATTTTTATACAGTCACCCAAAACCTGGCGCAACAGCTGTAGCTTTAGTTAATCCAACTGATTCTGGACATTCAGTTAATTCCAATCCTACAGTTTGTGACAAGGATGGGTAAAGTGATAGGTATGAGAGGAAAATGGATGCTTCTGCAACTTTAATTTTCATAATTGTGAAATGTCAGTTTTGTATGTTAAAGTTTATTCTAATTGTGCTAGTATGAGGAATACTTTGAAGTTTCTTTTCGTGAGAAAAAAATATCCTTTAAATGGTTTAATGTCTTCTATTTTACATGTTGCAACTGTTAATTGTGTGTGTGTGTGACTCTGCTGATACTACTTCCAGGACTGTGACCACGAATACTGTTTTGAGGAGGTTTGCATGGCAGCATTCTCAGAACCTACTAGATGAATTGACAGAGATTGTAATATTTTCTTTGGATAGAGCTTTAGTTTTTGGTCTCTGCTGCAGAGGTTATCATGAGATGGATAATCTGATACAGGGAATCTCTCAAGATTTTTCAGCCCTTATTTCCTAGATTTCTAAGGGATTCTGTAACACATTATCCAATTTTGGCAAGCAACAAAATAAACAATCTGAACAAAATGCTGATAGACTTTTAAGAAAACATGGCAAGGGGGTTCCAAAAAGAATGCAGGACCCCCCCCCAAAAAAAAAACAAGGACCTTCCATCAAGTCAGAATGGTTATTTGAGGGACCTTGTTTTCCCCCCACACCCTGGCAAGTCCCTTTTCCTTTCCAGAAAGTCTGCATCTCCACTTCTGTCTTTGGCAACAGATAGTTTCGGACAAATGGTTCTAAAAATCATACGTGAAGGTTACATGTAACAGTAGGAGGAAATTCCTCCTTTCCAGGTGTGTGTGTCTGTGTGTGTTGTTCCGCCTTCATCAGACCAGACTTCTCTATTTTCCCTGTCCTTCAGCACATGTTGTCTCAGGAAGTGATAGAGCCAGTTCCTCCTTACCAGTTTGGGAAGGGGGTTTACTTGGAGACCGGTTGTGGATCTCTCTTTCCTAAACCAATTTGTGAGGTTCATAGGTTGGTACTAGGCTAGCAACCCTAGGGCCTATACAAGCCTAGCCATAACAATTCCCTGGCTATTTCTTCCCACACTATTTACTTCCCTGGACCCCTGTCTAACATAGGAGTGGTGCTGACTGAAGTGATCCCCGGGGTGAATTTCCTTTTTCCCATCCAATCGTCAAGGTTTCTTTTGAAGAGGGTCAGAGGCACTCTGCTTGACATGTATGAGAATGCCGAAGTTCAAGATGCTGTCACTTCTCAGCCTGATATTTTTCTTCATCCTCATTTGTTTCCTGGTAATGCTAGATTTGATGTTGTTAATCTCATCTTTATTCTCACTGATGGGTCGGAGCCGATCCATTGGATCCGTCTCTGCCTTTTACAAAAGCTCAAGGCCTTCAGCAAAGCTCATGGGCATTCTCCCTTACCCATAATGCGACACCCTAACTTCCTTAGCTCTTGTTTGCCGTTCTGTGAAGGAGGTTCTGAAGCAAGCTTTGGGCTAAGTGTTTTCACTTTTAATATTATTACTATTTTTGCTTTTTCTGTAATTTAGAGTGAGTGATGGCCCCTTTACCTTCTCTTGTTAGCGTCCTTTTCAGTTACAGGACGTAAAACTGATGTTAGTTTGTTAGAGGACATTTACCCCTCTTTTTCTATCCCCTTTCTCCTTTTTAATCTATTTTTAGTTAGAGGACAGTTTTCCAAAACAACAAAAAAAAAAAGTTTTCTTCTGGTCTTTCAAAAGTTTTCTTTTGATCTTTCAAAGTTTTTCTCTGTGTCTGTTTAAATTGGAGGAATTTTTGGTGTGCTTGTATCCTTGTGTTACTGTATTTTTCTTGTTTAATTCCTTTTTTTCATAGCTGTTTCAAAATGTTGCAAAATCAGGAAGGGAAACCTCTTGCTTTCAAAATGTGCGAGCAATGTGGAAAGAAGATGCCCCTTAGTGATTCACACACTGTGTATGTGTATTGCTCTGGGCCTCTTCACCTCTAAGAGTTGTGCTCCATATGCCATGGTTTAACCAGAGAGCTTGTATGGAACGCAAGAATAAGCTTATTTTGAAGGGTCTGCTGAAAACTCCCTTCTCTGAGGCTGTATCACTGGATTCCGCTAAAAAAATCTCAAAAATGTACTTCAGCACCGAAATCCTCCTCCAAGCCAAAGCAGAAAGTTACAAGACTATCTGCTCCAGGAGAACCCTCGGAGCAGGCAGTCGATGCTGGATCCAAGACTTCATCAGAGCAGTTGGAACCCTCAGCTCTGACTTCTTCGGCAACCACAGAATTCAGATATTGGAGCCGTACACCTTCTTTGGAACCAATCCCCTCTTTGTTCCCATCACCATTTTTGATGAAGTCAAGATCTGCTACTCTTCCTACTTGGTCCACCAGGAGTTTGTCCAATGGCGATGTGGATAGAGTGTAGTGCAGAGGCTGCTAAAAACACCAGCCTTGGCCAAACTGCTATTGGATCTGAACCCAAAAGAATCAGATCAGACACTGTCCTCCCCCTCGGTGCCTGCTCCTCCTCTGATCAGTCCCTTGGTTTCGAAGCCAGAAGATTCTGACATTCAACTTGTGTCTTTATTGGATCTGGGACCCATAGGTTCCTTGGATCTGATGTTTGTCCCAAGCGTTTCCACCCAGTCAGAGCAGGAGACCTCTAGGAGCCAACACTCTATGGTCTGGTCCTTGGAGCCAGTTCTGATCTGTCTGGATCTGACCCTGCCTCTTGGGGCTATGGTTCAACTCCTACCTCTGCTTCAGAGCTTCTGTCTTCTGCTCCAGAGATTCCTTTGGCCCCAACAACCCTTTTGTTGGATTAGGGTGTTCTTCAGAGCAGGGACAGACTGCCTTTGAAGTCATGAGGAGGGTTTTGATTTCATCCCACTCTGACACAATCCCTCTCGAATCTTTCTCCCATTTGTGCGCAGGTGTCTTTGTCTTCTCACATACCTTCTCCACAGGACTGTAGAGACCCCAGGCCTCAGGATGTCCAAAAGGGGACTCCTGCCTCTTCTGAATCCTCCCCACAATATCCCACTGAGGAGATTTCTCGGAAGAGGACCTGCAAGAGGAAGCATCTGGACTCCTCGGAGGAGTCTGTCACATCTGATACTGACCTCGATGAGGCAGAAGGGTCTCCACAGTCACCTCCTGAAGATGCCTTAGTTGGAGACATCCTGGAAATTGCATAGCAGAGAGGTAACCGGCAGTCCACATCTCCTTCAGCTGAAGAGTCAGTATACCTGAAGGCTTTCGGGTCTCGCCCTTCAACCTCTTGGGTATCCCCTCCTTCCGATGAGCTTATTGAGTTAACCTCTTGGAAGGCTTGGGAGACCCCGTATTCCATAGAACCTACTCCAGGGAGGCCAAATAAGTACATTACTGCCCCAAAGGACAAGCCATTCTTAACAAAAAGTGTAGCAGTTGATGCCATGGTTGTAGCGGTGACCACTAAAAAGGAACTATCTGAGACCAGTTCCTCTGTCCATCCTCCGAATAAGGATTCCAGGACCATGGATAGGTATGGGAAGCACATCTTTTCATCAGCAACCTTTACCTTATGGTCTCTGAATTACCTTACCTACTTTACCAGATTACTGAGGGACTTGTTGAAGGAACTTTTAGACTCCCTCCAAGGAGCTGTAGTTGACGCAGCAACAGATAAAGTCAACACCTAGCTCGCCACCCCAATTCAGTTGTAAACTCTTCCATGAGGCTCATATCTTATGCAGCAGATGGAACAAGTAGGGCGGCTTGTTCAGGAATCTCTCTTAGGCGGCCTTCAAGTCTTCCTTCATTAATGCCCCTTTTGATGGCTCTTATCTTTTTAGGCCTACAGTTAGAGAGACACTTACCAGGTGTGAACAGGAGGGCAAGACCTTGTCTGCCACTGGAGTGCATTTTTCCACACCTGCCAGACCCTTTCCCAAAGGTCAGAGAGGTAGTGGAAAAGTGTGGTTCAGGAAGTCCTAAAGGTTTTTCCAAGACATACAAGGTGAAAGTTCCCCTAGAGGCAGAGGGGCGGGGACAGTAATGGAAGATGCCACCCTCATGGCAGGGGAGACCACAGAACCAGGGTTCCAGAGAATCTTTCTTTGGTACGACCTTTCAGCATTCCTGGGAGTGCCCGATTGCTCACCTCTGTAGGCAGTATGAGGGGGGGGGGGGACTGTCTCTGCACCATGAAACCTGGCAAAAGATAAATGACACCTTCCCCACTCCCATAAACAAGTCAGTTTCAGACATTCCACCCATTCAGAAGGAACAAGCAACATTAGAAATTCAAAAGTTGTTAAGAAAAAGAGTCATCCAAGAAGTCCCCGCAAACCAGAGAGGATCTGGAACTTAAGATGTTTTTAGTTCCAAAGAAAACAGGGGACTGGAGACCCATCTTGGATTTCAGCAATCTGGACAAATCTGTGAAAAAGGCCAAGTTCTGGACGGTGACATTTCAGTCAATACTTTCATTTCTGGAAAGAGACAATTGTATGTGCTGTATAGACCGTCAGGATGCGTACTACCGCATACGAATGGAACGGTGATCCAGAAGGTACTTGCACTTCCAGCTAGGAGCCAGACACTTCCACTTTCAAGCTCTACCCTTTGGTTTCACTGCAGCCACCAGAGTGTTCTCCAAATGCATGGCAGTAGAGGTGGCTCACCTGAGACGCTGAAGATTCTGGGTATTTCCATATCTGGACAACTGGCTCATAACCCTCCAGTCCAGGCATCTTCTGCCATAAGCCAGGGACTGTACTCTACAACACTGTTCCTTCCTAGGTATTACAGTAAATTATGAAAAATCTGCTCTAAAGCCATGTCAGAGCTTGGTCTTCATAGGAGCAGAGGTAAGCACAACTACAATGATAGCAAAACTTCCACAGGACAGAGTAGATGATCTTTGCCATTATGTAAGTCTGTTAATCGAGAAGAAACTATCTTCTGCAAAATTAGTTCTCAAAGTACTGGGAAAAATGGCTGCTTCAGTTTTTCTTGTTTCCCTAGCTCGTCTCCATATGAGAATGTCATTGGTTACTTTCCACACAATGGTCAGTGCCGCACAAAATCATGATAACCAATTCCTGCATCTCCAGTAGTGGATTTACTCTCCATTAATAAGTCAAGGCCATCACTTCATTCCCCCTCCACCCCAAACCATGGTGACCATGGACACTTCCCAGATAGGGTGAGGGGGCATTATCTAGGGAAAACAATTCAAGGCATCTGACAAAAACATGAGGCTCATTTGCACATACACATCCTGGAAATGAGGATGGTGCTTTTGGCGTTGCAAGCATTTCAAGACTCCCTCCCTCTGGGAACGATAGCAGTCCAGTCGGACAACATGTCTGCGGTCTGGTACATAAATGGGGGGAGGCACGCCAGATCTTACCCTCTTTGTCAAGAAGCCCTGAGAGTCTGGCAATGGGCAATAGCTTCCAACTACTTTCTGATAGCAGTGCATATCCTGGGAAGATCCAACGTAATTGCAGACAAGTTGAGCAGAACCATTTTATGGCCACACAAGTGACACCTCAGTGAGGAAAGTTACAGAAAAGATCTTCAGAGAATAGGGTCAGCCTTGCTGCGATCTCTTTGCATCGCCCATCAATGCCAAATGCAGCAGCTACTTCTCCCAGATCCCTCCTGCGGGGGAGTCACTAAGGGGTGCACTTGTTCATGATTGGCTTCTGGACTTCTTTATGCTTTTCCTTCAGTCCCTCTAATTCCCACATTTTTGCTGAAAGCAAGTTTGTTGGAGGCAACAATAATCCTAATTGCCCCCTATTGGCCACGCCAAATCTGTTTCCCCTTTCTCCAGCCTCATGTACGGGATGAACCATGGATTCTGGATTCTGCTCCGGACCTTCTGACTCGCCCATCAGGAATGGTTCATTCCAACCTGAACAATCTCTAACAGCTTCTCTGCTCCAGTTCCCCTGATCGGCCAGGTTTTCTATCCTTTCCTGTACATTTAATCATATTTTGTTATCTTCCAATAAGTCATCTGCACGAAAACTGTACAGTGGTAAATGGAAGAGATTTGTTGTATGGGCCAGCAGTAATAAGAAAGACCCCTTTACTGTGTCGGTACATTCCATTCTAGAATTTTTGGCATAATTTTTCATTGACTGCCAGCCACCATCCGAGTTCATTTGACAGCAATTTCAAATTTCCATGTAGGAGAAAATTGTTCTGGAATCGTGTTACACAGACTTTGTAAGGCATTCCTAAAAGGAACTGCTATGATGAGACCTCCATACAAAAACCTGTCACTGCCCTGAGATCTCAATTTCGTTTTGTCAGACATTATCTGTTCTCCCTTTGAACCATCTGCTACATGTGATTTGAAGTTCTCTCTCTTGGAAAACACTCATCTTAGTGGCTATTACTTCGGCTAGGAGAGTTTCGGAATTGCAAACTTTGTCTGCCAAGCTTCTATACTTAGTATTTCATAAGGACAGAGATGTCCTTCATGGATGCATCTGCAGTCATAACAAGTGGGTTGTCCTGTCGTCAGGCAGCCCTTCAGTCGGCCGGATTCCAAAGTCCGGGTCCGGCTTCGGCTGATGTCGCACTCCACCCGACGTCATCTCTGTTGGTCTTCGGGTATAAAGGCATCAGCCGACGCCATTTTCCTCAGTCTTTCTTGCCGCGTGGCGAAGCAGAAGCTGTTCGCAAGTGCCGGTCGGTCGGATCCAGAGATTACTTCTACCGAATACTACAAGACTTCTAAAGCTAAGTACCCGTTGGGGACCCTTTCTTACCTCAGCCGATGTCAGAAAAAGTTAACAATTGTTTAAACTGTGGGAAACAAATACCTCATAAAGATTTCCACTCTTACTGTCTGCCTTGTTTAGGCCCAGCCCACGACGTAGCAGCCTGTTCGCCTGTGCTTCTTCAACCGACGAACGCTTAGGCGTCGGTCGGAGTTCGCAGAACAGTTTTTCGGTTCTGATTTTGCGACATTATGCCGCCGGATCCTCCGACTACCCAATCTGGCAAAAACGCAAAGATAAAGACCGACACTTGGTCCGCGGTTTCAGCCGAAACCTTGGTCAAGCAAACCTGAGTGTCTCGGTTTCGCCGAAACCGAGAAAACTGAACAAAGTACAGCTGAACCTATTCCTACAACTGAGGCCCCTGCTACAACTCTTGAAACGACTTCAGAAATTTTACCCACTACGGTGGTTGATTTATCAGACACCATCCCTTGGATGTTTCTACCCCAGCACGTGGTGCTGCTAGGCCTCCAGCAGCCATGTCCATTAAGGCCTTCGCCAGGGCTAAAGCTGCCAAGACTACTAAAACAGTGCCTGTTAAACCACCCCATCCAGGCCCTCTTCTAGTTCTCAAATGCTTACCCTGGCAGAAGATTTAATTTCTTTAATTAGAGGACCCCAACCTCACCCAGACAGGGCCTCCCAGCACCCAGAGAAGAGACCTAGGGCAGAGCCCCAGCCAGTGTCCTCTGATGATTCTGCTGATGAATCAGACATAACTGACCAGCCAGAGGCTCCCTTCTCCAATTTTGAAGATTCTGATGCTGAAGAATCCATCCCAGCTGCTTCCCCACCAGAAGAATTTTCCTTTGGGGAAACTTTGCATGCCATGCGAGAACAGTTCCAATGGCAGCAACAGGATTTTCAGACTCCAGAAAAAGACTTAGGACCTTTCTGCACCTCCCTCAGCACAGGCCCTTGGCTATACCCCTGTTCTCTCTGTGGTGGATGATGCTTTCAATGATGCTTGCTCCGCTCCAGATTCTTTACCCCAGCCCCTACCAAACCAGACAGATTTTACAGGGTGCCAGATACTCATCACCACCTTTACAAGGCTCCACTTGCAGACCCAGAAACTATATCCCAGGGCCCCAAGGCAGTAGCGCGACCATAGCTAAAACCCTATTCCTTCTGAAAGGGAAGCAAGGTCATTAGACAGATGGGGTAAAAAGGTCTACACTTCAGCTACTCTCTCAGCTAGAGCTTTATACTGTCAGTTTCACATGATACAATACCAAGAGTTTATGCTGGATCAGTTAACTAAAAACTAACCACTGATGAATCTCTTGATAAGAAATATGTATTAGATATGGTAAATAACATACAACAGGTTAGCAACCATTCCTTAAAATGTGGCTATGATGCACTGGAGGCTTCATTTAGATCAGCCATGACAGGCACAGTGATAAGAAGGCATGCATGGCTAAAGGAACAAGCTTTACCGGATCATGTTAAAGCTAAGTTGCTAGATGCTCCTATGGACAAGACAAGTTTGTTTGGTACATCTGCCCAGCAGGTTATGAAGAAAATGGAAGAAAAGGCAAAATCTGTTCAAACTGTTAAAGATTTCTTGCAGGTTCACCCCCAAGGTTTAGCAGGAACTGGCCTGCCAAAAATTGGTCCTTTCCTGACTCCACAAAATTTCAAAGGGGCAGGAATAGACGTTCCAGAGGCAGAAACCAATCCAGAGGAGGTGCCCACAGAGGAAGACAGTGGCAAGGTAACAACAGAGGCACAGACACGGCCACTGCCACTACATCAACACAACCACAGTGACTTAACCCTAAACCCGCCTACCAGGGAACAAATAGCAGCTCCTCTAGGCGGAAAGTTAACCTTATTTTCAAAGAACTGGCACTACATAACAAAGGACAAGTGGATTTTACAAACCATAGATCAAGGTTACCGGTTTCACTTCCACACTATTCCAGTCAAGAGGAATGCCAAATCTACCTCCAAATCAAAAAACAGAGGCTCTACGCCAGATAATGGAGTTAGCAAACATGAGAGCTGTGGAAAGAGTGCCAGCAGCAGAGCAAGGAAAGGGGTTCTACTCCAGACTATTCCTAGTTCCAAGAAAGGAAAAAGATGGAGACCAATTCTCGACCTGTCCACCTTAAATACATACATCATTGTCCCAAAATTCAAAATGCTGACCCTACAGCAACTTCTTCCCATGCTGGGCAAGGAGTCTTGGCTGGTAACTCTAGATCTCAAGGAGGCATACCTGCACGTCCCCATTCGACCAATCTGCAGAAGATACCTCAGATTTCTTGCAGGATCAGAGCACTATCAATTCTCAGCATTGCCTTTTGGCTTATCTACTGCCCAGAGTATTCACAAAATGCCTGGCATCAGTAATCGCCCATTGCAGACTTCAGGGAATTCAAATTTACCCATACCTGGACGACTGCCTGCTACAAGGGGACAACAAAAGCAAGCTAACAACAGATTTACAAAGGGTCATTTACTTGCTACAAGCACTGGGATACACAGTCAATTTACAAAAGTCAAGGCTAATACCATCCCAAACAAGGACTTTCTTGCTGAATTGGACACAGTAAAACAAATGGCATTCCTGACTACAGAAAAACAAAAGAACTCCTCTATACTTCTTGGCACTAACAAAACTGAACAAGTTAACAGCAAGAAAAGTACTGCAGGCCTTGGGCTTCATGGCATCATGCATAATCTTGGTTCCATTTGCCAGACTACATATGAGAAAACTACAGTGGTACCTAAAGAATTTATGGTCCCAACACAGACACAGTCTAGAAACAGAAATCCCACTAATTCCATGCTTAAAACAGGAGTTCCTATGGTGGGCTCAGGCATGCCAGTCAAACCCAGGCCTACCCTTTCGCAGATGTCAAGCAAGCCAGACCATCACAACAGACGCTTCAGACCTAGGATGGGGGGCACACATGCTGGACAAATGCGTGCAAGGATTGTGGACACAGGATCAACTTCAACTGCACATCAACCTAAAAGAAATGCTGGCAGTAAAACTGGCAATCCAAAAGTTCAAACCATTTCTCAAAGAGGGCCAGTTGATGATAAGGACAGACAACACCACAGTCATGTGGTACATCAACAAACAGGGAGGCACTCATTCATACCCCTATGCAGAATGACCTTGGAGCTGTGGACCCTGGCACTCAGCTACAACATCCAGTTACAGACAATATTTGTACCAGGGAAAGACAATACCCTAGCAGACATATTAAGCAGAACCACTCAGGATGCCCACGAAAGGAAGCTTCATCCGACATCTTCAAGACCATCTCAAAGAAATGGGGAATGCCACAGATAGACCTATTCGCATCACCTCTCAATCACCAGCTCAAAAATTCTGCACAAGGACATTCCACCCATTAGCATGCAAAGTGGATTCGCTCTCTTTCAACTGGAAAGGCCTAACAGCATATGCATTCCTGCCTCTTCCTTTGATACACAAGGTACTACTAAAAATCAAGGAAGAACGTCCAAGGATAATCCTGATAGCTCCAAACTGGCCAAGACAACACTGGTACCCACTACTGAGGAGCATGTCTCGAACAATATGTGGACAATTCCCTGATGCCTTTGATGTTAACGCAGAACAACTACAGCATCATACATCCAAACCTAAAACCTTACAACTGACTGCATGGAACATCACATAACAGCAGCTATTCCAGAACTTTCCCAAAGAGTTAAAGACATTATTCTGGAAGCACGCAGACCTTCAACAAGAAGGAACTATGCTGGAAAATGGAAAAGGTTTGTCATCTGGAAAGAGGAAAAGATGTGTCAAACATAGATATGCCTAACATTCTGGAGTATCTGGCGAACTTCTTCATTCAGGCCTGTCCTACTCCTCCATCAAGATACATGCATCAGCTATTTCAGCAGAATACAGCTTTGATACACCTGTTTTTCCTTTGCTCAGACAATTCCTCAGAGGAATCAAGAATGTAAAACCTCCAAGGAAACCACCATTACCAGCTTGGGATTTAAACTTTGTGCTAGAAAAGTTGACACTAGCACCCTTTGAACCAGCAGCAACAGCAGACCTACAACACCTATCATGGAAAACTGCTTTCCTACTGGCAATTACTTCAGCAAGGAGGGTTTCAGAACTACAGGCCTTAATGGCAGTGCAACCCTTCCTAATCTTCCACCAAGATAGAGTGTCCATGAGGACTAATCCTACATTTATGCCTAAGGTGGTATCCAGAGTGTCTTTAAACCAGGCAATCCACCTACCTACCTTCTTTCCCAACCCACAAAACAGAGGGAAAGAATACTGCATACCTTGGATGTACATAGACAGCTACGCTACTACTTGGACAGAACAAAAATAGCAGAAAGACTGACCAACTTTTTGTAGCCTATGCAACAGGAAGGGAAGGAAAAGCTATTTCCAAACAGACAATCTCCAAATGGATAGGAAATTGCATACGATTCTGTTACTCCTTCCATGGAAAACCAATTCCACAGAACATAAGACCTCATTCTACAAGAGCAACAGCCACTACCACAGCCTTCTTACGAGGAGTGGCAACCAAAGACATTATTGAGGCGGCTACTTGGACCTCCGTGCATACATTTGCCAAGCATTATAATTTGCCTCTATATTCCAGATCCCGAGCAGGGTTTGCCACTGCTGTACTGCAAGGGATCCTAAACACACCATAATCTACCTTTATCCTCCTCCCCTAGTTGGCTATGGTATTCTACCCACTTGTTATGACTGCAGATGCATCCATGAAGGACATAGTACAGTTTTGTACCTACCATAAATGTAGATGTCCGAACTGGATAGCATCTGCAGTCAGGATTACCTCCCACCATCCCTCTGTGGTACTCCTAGGGTGTTTACCCTTCTAATAGCTAGCTGTTGGGGGAGTCTTTATGGTGTATTTGTTTTTGTATATGTACATACATGCTTATTGTTGTGTTTACCTCTATCTATTTGGAAACATTGGCATCTATCCAAATTTTAGCCTGCAAGAGGGCTACTGGCATCTGGGGCAAGAAACACTGAGGAAAGTGGCGTCGGCTGATGCCTTTATACCCGAAGACCAACAGAGATGACGTCGGGTGGAGTGCGACATCAGCCGAAGCCGGACCCGGACTTTGGAATCCGGCCGACTGAAGGGCTGCCTGACGACAGGACAACCCACTTGTTATGACTGCAGATGCTATCCAGTTCGGACATCTACATTTATGGTAGGTACAAAACTGTACTTTTCTTTACACACTAATCCTCATTTCTACCTAAGGTTGTGTCAGAAAGTAACCTCAATCAATCTATTGAGCTGCCAGTTTTCTTCCCAAATGTCCAAAATAAAGGAGAGTATTCACTGCATGTTCTGGACGTTAATAGACCATTACATTTCTACTTGCATAGAACTTCAGAAAGTCAGATTAGCTGTTTATTTCTTATTCTGATATCAGAAAAGGCCATCCAGTGTCCAAAGTTACCTTATCCAAATGGCTTTCACCATGTATATCCTTTATTTACAATTCTAAGAACAAAGCTCTTTCTAACCCTGTTAAAGCTCATTCCACTAGGTTGGTAGCCACATCCGCAGCCTTTCAAGCTACGTTACCTTTGGGTAATGTCTTTACTGCAGCGACATGGGCAAAACCTCATAACTTTTATTACTCATTACAAAGTGGATTTGGCCTCTAGGAGTAGTGCCTCTTGGTTTTATGGTTCTGAGGAATATTCTCTGAGCCACCCAAGAATCAAGTAGCTTGGGACGTGGTCCCATCAGTGAGAATAAAGGTGAGTTTGACAACATCACATAAAGAAGTTATGTACTTACCATAACGTTCCATGTGTGTTGTCCATCTCGACGTTTATTCTCACAACTCACCCTTCATAGCCCCTGCCTGTACTCCTGGTAGACTGAGCAGTGCTAATTGGGTATTACAGAACTCTATAGCCTCAGAAATATTTATTTGTTTTGTTTGTTAATCTATGAAAACAGTTGCCTCTGCATAAGTTGTCAGAGGCAAGCAAGATCTGAGGAAGCTGGGGAGTTGCATTATGGGTAAGGAAGAATGCCCACAAGCTTTGCTGAATGTCTTGAGCTTTTGCAAAAGGCCTAGATGGATCTGGTGGATGGGATCCGACCAATCAGTGAGAATAAAGGTTGAGATGGGCAACACACACAGCTTCTTTATTTAAAATATACTTATCACGTCTCTCTTCATCCAGTCGTCGGGCATTTTCTTAAGGTTTTGTGTGTCTGGATCACATATCAGTTCAGTGCCTTACACTTTGGACTATCCACTGCACCATGAGTGCTCACAAAGTATTTAGCTCCAGTTATAGCTCATTGCAGGATTCAGGGGATCAACATTTTTACATATTTAGATGACTTGATTATCTTTGCAAAGTCTTTTTCAAATTGTCAGGAACCTCTCAGTTGAGTTACACCAGCTGGGGTTCCAAGAGATCATTCAAAAGTTGTTTTTTCATTCTATCATACAGGTTTGTACCCCTGGAGTGTCTGCTAGACATCTCAATTCAAAAGGTTTTTCTTCCACAGGAAGCAGTAGCTGTATACTTAGATCTATTTCTAGGGTTTTCCACTCAGACGTTGGTCACTGTGAGGGAATACCTCAGGATTTTGGGTCTAATGGCATCTGTGATTCTCATGATACCTCTGGCAAGACTCCACCTGAAAAAGATAACAGTGGTATCTCAAGTCTCTGGTCCCAGTACCCGTTATCTTTTCAAATCCCAGTTCTGGAGTATGTCAGAAGATAAATCATATGGTGCAGACATGCAAGTTTCTCTAAATCTGGTCTCCCCTTGCTCCAAAGCAGTCAGACACCTCAAGCTTTGCTTGGGGAGCAGTTTCATGAGTGATAAAAGTGCAAGGTGTTTGGGACAGCAAGGACAGATGCAAACACAAAAATATCAAGGAGGTGCTTGCTGGGATCAAGGCACTCGACTCTGAATCATCATTGGTTGTCTGGACCACTTCAAGTTGTTACAGACAATAACACTGTCATGAGGTACATCAGCAAGCAACAGGGAACAAAGTCTTACCTCCTTTGCAGAGTAGCCTTGCTTGCTTGGGATATAACTTTACAGCACAGTGTCACTATAAAGGCATTCTTCATCCTGTCAGAGTAAAATTGTTTGGGAGCCAAGCTGAGCAGGAGGAGCATGCAGACCCTTGCAAATGGAAACTAGATCAGGGAGGGCTTTCAACTTTTGATCTATCTGTGGGTAGTTCTTCATTTGGATGACTTTGCCTCCTTGCTGACCAATCAGCTGGTGAAATTCTGCTCCAGATCTCCATGCAAGAAATCCTGCAAGACAGTTGATTTTTCTTTTCTTAGGACAGAAATATTCCTGCATGCTTTTCTACCATTTACACTGATATCTAGGATACTTCTGAAGATTCAAAAGGAATGCTCACAAGGTCATTGTCATACCTCCCTTCTGGCCCAGGCAGTAGTGATTCTTCCTTCTTTTGGAAATGACCAGTGATTCTCATGATAGCTTTCTCACAGAATGGATCTACTCACACAAGGACAGGAATGTTTAATATGCCCTGCCCTAGTCAACTTCAGGTAACTGCCTGGATGATAGGGTCTTAATTCCCTTTGGGCACCTGCTTACTGAGGATGTACAGCAGAATGGAACCAAGAAAGCCTGCCACTAGAAAATCATGTATTAGCAAATGGAAAAGGTTTTCTGTTTGGTGCCAGTAACATAACAAGTACCATTTTAGGGCTAATGTTTATTTGGTCTTACTCCTCCATCAAGGTTCATTTATCAGCCATTTAAGCTTATGTGCCCATGGATTCTCCACTTTCAATGCATTCTCATGTCAAAGTGCTTTTGAAAGGGGTTTGGTGTAAGAGACCTCCAAGAAAACTGATGGCTTTTCCTTTTGATCTTAATTTTGTGTTAGGTAAGCTAACACTTGCTCCACTTGAACCAGCTCAGCTGGCTGAACTGAAAATCTAAACATGGAAAACTAATTTGTTGATTGCTTTGACCCCTGCAAGAAGACTGTCAGTTTTATGGTAAGTCAATCTTATTTTCCAGAGTGGATTTGTTTGAGAACTGATCCTTTTATGGCTAAAGTGGTATCCAGGTTTACTTTAAGCCAAACTGTCCATCTCCATTTTCTTTCCTAAACCTAAAAATGAGGAGGAAGGGATACTCCATTCCTTAAATGACCACAGATCACTCTGGCACTATCTTGAAAGAACAAACTTTTCCATACCTTTTGGATCAGTTTATTTCTTGTGATGGTAAGAAGAAAGGACAACCTGTGTTGAAACAGACCATTTTCAAATGACTGTCACAGACTATTACCTTTTGTTATTCTTACCATAACAAATCTATTCCAGGCAGGCACAAAACATTTTCTACCTGGGCCTTGGCTTCATATATGGTGTTTTGGTAAGGCTTGGATTATAGAAGCTGCAACTTGGTCCTCTGAACATACTTTTACAAAGCAGTACAACCTTGATTCCTTCTCTAGGTCTAGATCAGGCTTTGCCAAGACCATTCAGCAGGGGCTTCTGCGCCCTTCCCCTTCCACCTCCCAAATGTAAGGTAGGGTAATCTACCCATATAGCCAAGGCTACTGCAGCAGTGATTTATGATGAACTTAGTGCAGTTGTGTAAGTAAACTTACCATAACAGTTGATGACGGAAAGATCACTGCTGCAGTAACTGCTCCCTCCCACCATCCCCTTTTGTTTTTTTTTATTCTGCCAGGGTGGGTGTGTGTGTGCGTGTGTGTGTGTGTGTATGTACATATATGTGTGTCCAAAATAAAATACCATGATCGACATAGCTAAAAATAAATGGACTTTATTGACAAAAGTGATAAGCACTTTTGTGTTAACATAACCCTTCTTCAGATCAACTGACAAATGAACAAGCACATATTTGAAGTGTAAAACAGCCAACAAAATTCCTCCTATAAAACACCAAAATATTCGGCCAATCAAAGCTGGAACACTAATTAGATGCAAAACTGAACCAGTCTTCACATGAGGTAATGAGGCAATCTGTTTCTATAGACCAGTGACTGTACATAGCATTTCACCAATGAGATGAATGCAACAGTAACATACGTCATTATTAGGTAACTCATGAATGTAGTGACCTGTATATCACATAAGTCTCCTTTTGTCAAAGCGTTTAGCAAACATTATTTGAACAATAACCCCTCATTGATATTTAATTCTGTTATTACTTCATTTTTAAAAGTGACAAACATTAATTGAATACCTCTCAAAACACTATAAATATGATACAGTAAGCATTAATATCAAAGACCAATCAAGAGCATAAGTTTAAAATGGTTGCCAATCAAAAAATACTAAAGTTGTCAGCCTATGACATGTAAAAACTGATGGCATCATCCAATAAAAGTATAAAATCTCTTTCACCAGTTAATGGGATATTATCATTTGTTGGCCAGTCAGAGTTTGTATTTATATGGATTTCAACCAATGTAATATTGGACTCTATATAGGTTCATATTTAACATCAAAAATTATTTTTTAGTCCTTATCAAGTGACCTGATATAAATAACTTGCAGTGAAGTATTAACTTTAACGATTGCCATTCGATGAAAAATAACAATGATAGTGAGCAAAAGTGCAGCATTTCCATCTAAAATTTTAAATGATGAGGATGTCTAAAACACAATTACATGTACAATATGGAAAGATGTCTTTTCTGAATATGGCGACAAGTTTTAGTTAAATAAGAAAGAAATGAATAAGTTTTTACATGGTTGTTTTAATATGTACTGAACCTTAAGGAGTTAATGTTGACTAAACTAGGGGTAAGATGTTATTGGAGTGTTTTGAACACATAACCTAGTTCAAAGACCTTTAAATGGAATGTTTTTGAGGGAATTGTTATCCAAGGAAGTTCTGTTTAGTGGAACGAAAAGCGCTTAATAAACAGTGTTGTTTTATTAGACTTTACTTGGTTGGCCTCCTTCGACACCTTTTTATGTTTATTTTTAGTTTGTTGGTCTATTGTTTTTCTTTTTTCCGCTTGTGGTTTTGGTATGGCGTCTGAAGGATTTAACAGCACAAGTTTAACCCAGAGCAGCAACGATGATGTGGGTAATCTAACAGCATTGACAGCTATGCTTACACAACGAATGGATGACTGTATCATCCAGACTGGACTCTCTTGACTTGCAGCTTTTAAGTCAACAAACACAATGAGAAAAAAAACAACTTTAATGTGAGCCAAGGAAAGGTTGGTGCAACAGCTACTACATTTACTTCTGCTGTAGCATCTTCCCCTAGAGATAGCCAGCCTGGTGCAAGTGCTGCCTTGCATACAACATACTTGGAGAGACCGCAATAACTGTATCCAAATAGCAGCAATAGAACCCTACCAAATAGTGTGTCTCCCTCTGGGCTTATTGATGTCTCACCCTTGGACAATTGGCTTAGTGAACCAATGTTATTGAACATGGAAGTGGCGAGTACAATAGGATGACATCCGGCTGGAGGGAGTGTAAATATAGAAACAAAACTTAATACGTTGGACTCTAAATTATTGAAGTATAAGAAACTCCAACTAGAGATTGTGTACTTTTGTGAATGTATGAAAGAGAACATCGTACCAAAAGGGCTGCATTTTTGGGGTTGGAGGCAGGTTCAATATTCCATCAGGGCCTGCTTAAACTTTTTGATGAACATGAGACTGAATTGGAGCTGATGTCCAAACATTATAAATTAGCAGTTGAAAAGATCGAAGCTGACAATTGTGTCTCTAGACCAGGAAATAAAACTAGACATTCACTTTGATCGGTACCGGTGTGATTATGACCGTATCTTCACAAGTATTGACCGGTACCTAGATAAGCTTTGTGAAACAAAAATTAAATAGGCACCGCAGGGACTATAGTAGTGGTTCTGCTTACCCCAGACCACCACCCTCTCAGGTATGGAACCCAATTGGTCAAAGAAGCCTGGCTGGAAATGACATGAGAGGGAATGAAATGCTTAGACAAACTGAACTGACCTTAGTTGACACAGACGAGGCAAACCACCACAACACGAACCCTGCGCACAGGAGTGACAGAATTGCTGCAAATAAGAGGAGCAACCAGGGTCAACCCCAGGGGCAAGATACAGAGCAAATGGGTTATAACACTAACTACCAGCGAAATGACAACCAAAATTTTCACAACAGGAGGCAGAACCACAACCCAGAGAGAAGGACCCAACTTCAGAAGAACAACAGACGGAAAACGAGCAAGAGGTGACTAATGTTAATGCTGACTTTGAGAGAAATTGACAAAGATGTCAATTGATTTTAAACAAGGACAAAGACTTCACAGTGTATAACTATTCACCATTTGACTTTGAAAGTGGACTGGTTGAGCTTTTATCAAAAGGTTTTACTTTTGTACCAGATGAGTGAGCAGATGTAGCCAGAGCACAGTTAGATTTAAAAATGTTTGTCAGGAAACTGAACTTAAACAGGGGAACAAAGACACTATGAAGGACTATTTATGTGTTGCTAGTATGTTTAACCCTAACCCCCCCCCCCTACTGCATCCTGCATTACTGCTGTTTGAAAAAAAAATGTGAACTTGATTTTAGGAACTGTTTGTTGAATGATAATAGAAACAGTAGTGGTAAGCACTTGAATATAACTAATGTAGAAAGAATGCTTCTAAAGGACCTACAGGCTCTCCCAGTGAGAGTGATGAAGCCTGATAAAGGGGGTGGAGTTGTTATAATGAGTACAGACTTATGCAACCATAAAATGGAATCGATATTGCAAAGTGACTAATATCAGAGTGTATCTAAGATCGAAGTAAACAAAGCATATCTGCGGATTACCTCTTACATCACTGATATGTTAATCGAAGTTAGAATAGACATCAAAACATTTAATTATTTGTCTATGCCTACAGCTAAACATCCTGTAATCTTTGGCATTCCCAAGGTGCATAAAAACACTATTGACCCACCCATGAGACCCTTAGTAGACGCTAGAAATTATATCGCTTACCCATGTGCAAAGCTGATTGACAGTATCTTGACGAAATACATCAAAGAAGATTCGCAGATATATAAAGACTCATGGTCCTTCCTCAACAGTTTGAACAACTTAGAATACATAGATATCTTCATCTTCTTAACGGTTGATGTTAAGGACCTATACACGTCTGTCCACCATGGTGAAGGAACCGAACGGGTATGCCAGATACCGAGGGGAAAAGGGGCAACAGCTAACTAAATCAGTTTAGTGGAAGAACTCCTTGATATAGTCCTGTCTAACAACTTCATTAGCTTTGATAGAGACATTTTTCTACAAAAAATAGGTGTAGCAATGGGTTCTCCTTGTGGAGCTAGTTTCTCAAATTTAGTAATGGCCTACTGGAACAGGAGTACATCAACAAGAATGTTTACATCCGTGGAGAGATACATTTCTACACAAGATTCTTGGACGATATATTCCTAATTATATAGCAAAAGAATTGGTAGACTACTTTTAATTCTATCACTAATTTTCTACAGTTTACTTGTAGCTTTAATGAAGACATCATATCATATTTGGATACCGAAATTAGGAAGGACATGAACCATTGTAGATATTTAACAAAAATTTACAGGAAGGCAACATATTCAAACGCATTCCTACACTTTTCAAGCTGCCACACATTTCACCAAAAACAAACTGTGGTGAAAGGTCAACTGGTTAGGGCTGCTAGAATGGTGTCAACAGATGAGGACTTCATCCAGGAATGTGAAATTTTGGGTAACATGTTCCACAAACAGGGATATCCCTAATGCAGGAATTAACAAACGAAGTTCAAACTAAAAGGGAAAATGGAGTTTACAGACCAGTTTTAGCACAGGCAAGCATTACTTTAGTAGACACGGACACATACAATGGGGCAAATGATCTAGGTACTGTAAAGGAAAATACCTTCAGTATCACATACAATTTTATCACAACATTTAACCTTAACGCTACAGATTTAAGGAATATAATATGCAAAAGCTGGAGTTTATTAAGCGAACAAGGACCCCTACAGAATGAATTTAACAAATCACCTCAAGTGATTTTTAAGAGGGGAGCAATTTAAAAAGCATACTAGAATCACACAGTAGCCCTGTAGCTAGAAACCCAGGGATGTTCCCCAGTGGCATGTGTAACTATTGTAAACACATAACCACTGGACAAATCTACACTGTTAGGGGTAAAGAATACCATTTAAGGAAAAAACATACTTGTAACTCTAAGATGATTGTATATGTTGCCCAATGTCAATTATACCCATCCTTCTGTGTAGGTAAAATGGACCGTAAATTCAAAGTGAGAACATACAAACGCCTATATAGTATACGGAAGGCAAAACTTGAGAATGCTTTAACGTATCACGTGCAGGAACACCCTAAACACTGCTTTAAATTTAGAGCCATAGACCAAGTAAATATTGATAAGCTGGGGGGGTGGGGCCTAGTTCCCTTATGTTAGAACACTTGGAATTACTTTGGCAGTCAAAACTTAATGCCAGTCAACGGCCAGGACTTCATGAAATTAGTTCTATCTTGTGCATCTTAAAACTGAGAAGTTTAGCAAGGTAGAACCTATTACTAAAATGTTTGAGATTAGTGGTGAATGTGGCTTATTGTATTGTTTTTAAACTACATATACATATGGAAAGATGTCTTTTCTGAATATGGCTACAAGTTAAGAAAGTAGAAATGAAGAAAGTTTTTACATGGGGGGTTTAATATGTACTGGACCTTAAGGAATTAATGTTGACTAAACTAGGGGTAAGATGTTATTGGAGTGTTTTGAACACATGACATAGTTCAAATACTTTTAAATGGAATGTTTTTGAGTGAATTGTTATCTGAGGAAGTTCTACTATTTAGTGGAACAAAACGCTTATTAAACACTATTGTTTTATTAGACTTCACTTAGTTGGCCTCCTTCGACACCTTTTTATGTTTATTTTTAGTTTATTTTATGTATATATATATATATATATATATATATATATATATATATATATATATATATATATATATATATGTGTGTGTGTATTTTATATATATATATATATATATATATATATATATATATATATATATATATATATATATAAAATACACACACAGACACAGTATGTATGTGTGTGTGTATGTATGTGTATATATATATATATATATATATATATATATATATATATATATATCTATATATAAATTATGCATACACACATACATATATATATGTGTGTGTGTAGCTATACATCTCTCTCCCTATATATATATATATATATATATATATATATATGTGTGTGTGTAGCTATACATCTCTCTCCATATATATATATATAATATATATATATATATATATATATATGTGTGTGTGTGTAAATGTGTTTATATATATATATATATATTTATATATAGATATATATATAATATACACACACACACGCGCGCATATACTCCTGTGCAACTAGATATTTTATATATATATATATATATATATATATGTGTGTGTGTGTGTAAATAATGTGATATAGCTGTATTTACTCATAGCTATGTCCTTTCAGGGTTTCGCCTCCCTCTCTCAGTTGGGCATGAATGCTGTGAAAGGCTGGGCACTCAAACTTGTGTTTTTTAGGCTTACTGGTTTTAGTATGTGGAAGGTGCCATAAAGCTTTGGAAGCTGGCTGGCTGTTCTATCCTTGGCAGGATATAGTCTCAATAGCTAAGGCTACTGCTGCATTGATCATTCAAATATTTACTGCTCTGTTAAGTTTTCTTACACAACTGTACGTTTTTTTTTTTTTTTTCCAGAAGGTAGGGCCACTGAGACCAGAGATCTTTTTTATAGGCAGCTCTGGAGCTTAAAGAATTGTGGCAATTTCAATGAGACTTCCAAGTTTGTATCTTATCTGTTCCAGAGCCTCTACTTGGATACAGAGAAGTTGGAAAATAGCCTGTTGCATTGCTCATAGAAATGTTACTAATCCCGTTTTTTGTTAGCAGGCATTTCTGACTAATAAATGAATTATGAGTGCAGTTGTATAAGATGTTTAGATTGGCATCTGGTGTCTGTATGTCTTTGGGCAGGCCTGATTTAATTTTGTTTCAGCACTGGGCGAAACTTCACTTTCATTTTCTCTTGTTCATTTTGTAGGGAGAGTTTGCGGGCCAGTGCATTCTTTATGGCACTGTTAAATGCAATAGCTCTGTAGGAGAGTGTACTGCCACATCATTCAGTAATGTCTCCCTCTGCTATTTCGTGTGTGGAGTCTCTGTGTTTGTGTCACTTTACTGTTTCGCTGTCGTTTTGCACCGGATCTATACTATCTTTATCGGTGAAACCACAAGGTAGGTGATACTTACCTAATGATAGTAATTTTGATGTTATGAAAACATGTGATGCCTGTTGTATGTTCTTGTTAGAAATTTGGTTCCTGATCAGAGCAAATAATCTTCAGTTAATTGGAAGTAGAATGTAGTTGTCACTTCTTAAATACTTATCATGACCTTATGATCCAAGTCAAATGTATGAAGGTAAATAAGTCTTGGTAATCCTGTGTAACTCCAGAATGCATAGCTCATGTTCCAAGTAATTCTTCACCATTATCTTCTTTTTTTTAATCCAAAATGTTATTTATTCTGTACAGCAGCATTGGCTAGTGTACTTAATGCTGTGCTGTTTATTCTAGAAGCTCGATGAAGTCTAGAATGTGGAAGTTTTCATTACATGTGTTAATATCTTTTTAAATTATAGGTTCATGGATTAGTACTAGGCTAACTACCTTTATGAGCCATTTTGAGCCTAGCCAGTTGTCCCATGTGCGATTCAAACCCTGTACTTTGTGTTTGTAAGGTAAACACCTTAACCATTATGCCACCTTCCTTCCCCTGATATGTCTTTCTTTGACAGTTTTTATATTGACTGTAATGTATTTTTAATAAAATGTTTGACAAGGGGTTATTATGCCACAAAAATGATTCAGTTATACACTTGGGCTATGCTGCCTTGCCTGTGTTACAAAACTTTTTGTACTGCTTTGCTGTGTAAGTAAAGCACCACAACATAATTTCAAGTGTGGCATGCACTACTCCCCCAAGGTAAAAGTTAAGTCAAATAAATAAAATTCAAGTACTATCTAACTTTATAGTGATGGACCCATGTCCACATAACTGCACCACGGCCTTGTAACCTTGCAGAAATATAAGCGGTCATATCTCACGTTCTGTCAGAGGACTGAATAATGAGGAACTAAATTAGAAGAAATGAGAAAAAAAATAAAATGTTTTGAAAAAAATGAAAACATTTAAAATATGGATTTTAAAGCATAAAGTGTAATATAACGACGTCCATGAAGGAGCTGTACTTCTCCAAGTGTGTAGTAATTATGACTTCTTGGGCTTTGCTATCAAGGTCATAATTAAGTACTGCACACCTTCCAAATTACAGCTTCCTTGAAAACATTTGTCTGATAAGATGTCCATCATCTGTAGCCCACAAGACTGTTACTAAAGAAAACATGAGAATTGCCCATCTGCCATGTTATGCCACTTATCTAAAACTTAGTTATTTCACTCGTTTCAATATTAGACAGAGAAAAACGAGCAAATGGATACTGACAGTCGTGCTGGTTATTGGTCGAATTTTGGTCTGCATTTTTGTTGGCACAAAATGCTAAATTCTGCTATATTCTGCAACAGTCATGGTAAGTAATTTTCTTTCACAATCACCCAGGCCTTTCTTTATGTCCCATCCTCTGTTTAAAAAATACCAGTAGTTTGGTTTTATCTGTACTATCTATATTCCATGCATGTTCATGTCGTCTTGGAGAAGCACATAATGATTTTTATTGCCTCATTTGCTTGCAGTTTAAAGTGTTCCGTAACAGTTTCAGTTACCTCAGGCACCATGACATGTGATGCTTCCAGAACCATCCTGCATTTTCTTGACATTAGTACCTATTTTTTGTCACCAAATTTAAAATTACAAGCTTCATGAAATGTTTTCCTCTATGTGATCTCACTGAAAGGTTCATTGAACTTTAAGTGATGTCATCATAGAGAGTGTGTAGAATTTCATCCATAGACTTTGATGTCCCGTAGTGCATGAGTTGGCTCCCATCCATCTGTGGATGCACCCAATGCTGTCCATGATGTGATGTTTGCAAAAGAAGTTTACAAAACCTTTTGTTTAGAAGCCACCCACATAATTTTGTTAGGATGGACTAGAAAATATATCGGAACACTTAAGTTAGAAAGTGCCACGATGTTTGGACAGCTGCAATGGAACACTTTAATCTAACTGCCACAACCCAGGTATCATCATGTACTTCAACGTTTTCCAGTGTCCAAAGTCTTGTTCACAATTCAAACAGAAAGCCAGCCTGGTCAGCCTTTGGAATGCTACGTATCTGCATTGCAGCATTTCGTGGCTTTTACTCATCAGGAAAAAAAAATCTATCCTGCCTATAAAGGTTCTTGATTCTTCTCTTCCACCATTCATACCTGTGTGAGGATTTAGCATTTTATTACTCAGACACTTGGCAGCTGCATATCGCTGACTTTGTCAAGGAGACTAAAGTAGCATCTTTAGATTTCTCTCTCTCTCTTTATTTTTGTGGCTTCTTTTCAGTCGAGCTGATCAGTACCTTTAAAGTTTGGGAAGGAATGGACAGTGCCATTGCTGTTGCTGTGGGTGTAAGTTCTAACCCTCTGCAGCTTATTTTTTAACAGGATACAGAGGAGGAAACATTGTGTGTGGTATTAGAAGTGCACACAGTAACAGCAACAACAGAGCGCTGTAAAAAGGCAGTCCCCCTCAGTCTGGTTTCCAGCAGGGTTGAGGACAGTGAGGTTTGTGTTCTCAGTGCTACCCAGGAGGCCATAGTCAGCCTATGGGTAAACTGCAATAGTTCTGAGACTTTGACTGTTGCACTTTAAATTTGTTTGGGGTTTGGATTCTTTGTGCTTCATTTGCTTGCAGTTTATATATTTATTAATATTTGATTACCAGGAATCTCTGGCTAGATAGCCATTTTCAGCGAAGGCCCAGAGAGAAAAACTCCAAAGTATTACAAAAACATTTAACAATTTTACAATCCTCAAAATAATACAGAAACCTCTACAGTTTAAATAATTATACCAAATTAGACAATGTGAAAACATTGGTTAAGAATATATACAACTTTTGTGATGATTATTTAATACTTAGAGAAGTTCAAACAGGAATTGGAATATGAAGTGAGACAAAAATGGGATTATGGCATATTTAGAGTCTGGAGTGAAACTGACTGAAGTAAGAAAGTGAGCAAAGGAAGGAAAGTAATGGGATGTAAGGTATGAATGGGTACTTGTTTATATTTAGGGATGTAGTTTATCCTAGTATTGAGCAAGAACGGAGCCAGATTTTGGCTAGGAAGTCTTCCAGAATGGTTTTAAAACGGACTGAAGGGAGAACTGATAAGGTTTCAAATCTTAATGTACATCCATATGTAGCACTTTGGATAGCTAACTGGCTAGCTGACAGAACACATCTGAAAGTTGGTGAATCCTATGAATGTTAAAAAGTAACTAGTGGAGTCCCATGTGTCTCTATATCAGGTCCCCTCCTCTTTGTCATTTAGTTCATTGATAATCCAATACAACATCTAAAGCTTGTGATTTTGTTTGCTGATGATTGCAACTTTGGTGCCATTGTTAGCCCACCCACCGATACTTGAATGATCTCAAAGGACTGGTGGTTCAGGCGAAAAGAGTACTAGCCGTTTCCCCCTCACAAATCCTATTGCTGCTCTTGCTAGCTGTTCAGTTCTATTAAAAAGAAGTGGCAGGGAAGGAGATCTTGGAACTATTTCAAAAAACGCCATACAAATGGTCTTACCAGATTGTAAAAACACAAGGTATTATTCCAGGTTCTTTTTGGTGTCAAAGAAAGAGGGCATTAGGCTAATTTTTAGATTTTGGCAACCTACATACCTGTATTCTAAAAGAAAACTTTCAGTTGGTCTCACTGCAGTTGGGTCTTCATTGTCAGAAGGAGAATGAATGTGCTGTTTAGAACTCCAAGATGCCTTATCTCCACATCAAGATAGTTGGGGAGGTTTGTATGCATGCAAATCAGAATTGGTCATTACTATTTCAGAACCCTTCCTTTTGGTCTGATGTTTGCCCCCCAGAGTAAACACCAAGTGCTTGCCAGTAGTAACAAATCATGTAAGGCTGTAGTGAGCCAAAGCTTTCCCATGTGTAGATGACTGGTTCTGTGGAAGGCCATCTCACATGGATTTGCTGCATCAGTGGAAGACACTTTTTCACTTTTCTGTTCCCCTCACAAAGTCCCATTTACTCTCATTTCAGTCTTTTGCATTTATAATAGTACACACATCCCAAAGACATGCTGCAGGTGGATTGGACACTCTAAATTGGCCCTAGGTGTGAGTGTGGGCGTGTGTGTGCCTTCTGTGGAAGGTTGGGCGCTGGGCGGGCAACTCAACACTGTACAACTCCACTGCCAATCATGAGCAGACAAGGAGATCTGCTGTGGTGACCCCTAACCAGGAAAAGCTGAAAGAAGAAGAAGAAGTGGTACACATTTGACACTGATACTCTGCTGGAGCCCTTCCTGCCTTAGCACAGGGTGGTATCTCTTTAGTTGCTGCACAGGGCTCAGTGTGCTCTAGCAGCAGCATGTCTTAAAAGCCTTAGGCCTTATGGCACTACAGATTTTGTGCTCTTGGGTCATTTTTCACATAGTCCTTTAGTGGGAAGTTTATATTCAATGGTCTTGTCATTTAAGTATCTTATCCAGCTTTAATCATAAGACCAGCTTACAATTAGATAACCCTTTTCTACTCGGATATCTCAGATCAAAGTTACCATTGATATGTCAGCTTGTAGGATGGTTTGGGGAAGACAACAGTGGACAGATGGTTTGTGGCACCCAGTTTCCTTAAAAGTTTCATTTTATGTATCATTGTCTTGGAAATGAAGGCAGTGCTCCTAACCTTGTTAGCCTTTCAGAAGTGCCTGCTGTAGGGGGTCAAACTGTTTATTCAAACAATGTTGTTTCTTATATCTGCAAATGGGGAAGAACTCTTTCCTAAACTCTTTGTCAGGAGGTAGTAAAAGTATAGTAGTGTGCCTTCAACTTGCAATATTTCAGTAGTGATCCAAGTAAGAACTATTGCTGTGAAGACCAGTTTCTGGAAAAAAAGAGCTAAAGCGGTTTTAACAAAAAAAAATTCAGATATACCATAAGATAATGTAAAGCTGAATATGAATTGAGTAGCAACGTCTACAAATGATAATGTAAGTATTCCCTCTTCAGCTGTACTAGGAAACTTTAGAAGTAGTACTTACCATTGCTCTTCACTGAAAACTATAATCACACGCTGTGTTTCTAATGTTTTAAGTTTTAATAAGAAAACATGAATCTTTTCTCTTCTGGTCTTTGCTGAAAATGAGTTTTGCTCTGTTGGACTATCCCAGTCAACAAATGGAAATGAATTAACTAACTTGTCAGGAACAATACTACCTAGTTGGACCCCGAGTTAATAGCCAGTATTCTACTGGACATATTTAGTGCTACCTTCAGATCATCCACCCACATAGTTGTTCCCTTTACCTTGCCCTCTCCTAGAATCACTATGCATCAAGTGCTGATGGCTGTGTCCAGAGCTAAAAACACCACATCCATGGACTTTGATAACTTACTTGGTTGCCTAGTACCAAGCGCAGCCTGTCTGAACCTGTTTGTTGTCCTTTTAACCTCAGCCTCTCAACAGGTTATGCACCTGAAGCTTGGAGAACACCCACTGGGATGTCATTAATCCAGGAAACTATAGACCCATTAACGCCTCTAGTATTATATGCCAGGGCTATGGAATGTATAATTTCTGAGCTCATAAATCCAAATAAAGGAAATTTCTTAACCTTGTATCCAAACCAGTTTGGCTTTTTCAAAGATGGATGTTTCCTTAACTTTGAGAACTACTTTGAAAAAGTCACAGAAGCTGTGAGCAGTGGTCATTCTGTGTATACTGCCTAGCTTGACTAAGGCCTTAGGTACATTTTCCCATACAGGTATTATTTATATTTTATGTATTTATTGATGTTTGATTACCAGGAATCTCTGGCTAGATAGCCATTTTCAGCGAAGGCCCAGAGAGAAAAACTCCAAAGTATTACAAAAACATTTAACAATTTTACAATCCTCAAAATAATACAGAAACCTCTACAGTTTAAATAATTATACCAAATTAGACAATGTGAAAACATTGGTTAAGAATATGTACAACTTTTGTGATGATTATTTAATACTTAGAGAAGTTCAAACAGGAATTGGAATATGAAGTGAGACAAAAATGGGATTATGGCATATTTAGAGTCTGGAGTGAAACTGACTGAAGTAAGAAAGTGAGCAAAGGAAGGAAAGTAAGGGGATGTAAGGTATGAATGGGTACTTGTTTATATTTAGGGATGTAGTTTATCCTAGTATTGAGCAAGAACGGAGCCAGATTTTGGCTAGGAAGTCTTCCAGAATGGTTTTAAAACGGACTGAAGGGAGAACTGATAAGGTTTCAAATCTTAATGTACATCCATATGTAGCACTTTGGATAGCTAACTGGCTAGCTGACAGAACACATCTGAAAGTTGGTGAATCCTATGAATGTTAAAAAGTAACTAGTGGAGTCCCATGTGTCTCTATATCAGGTCCCCTCCTCTTTGTCATTTAGTTCATTGATATCCAATACAACATCTAAAGCTTGAGATTTTGTTTGCTGATGATTGCAGCTTTGGTGCCATTGTTAGCCCACCCACCGATACCCAGTTACAGCCAACAAGGGTTCGACCATGCCTGCTCTTGGTATAAGGGCAATGGTTTCAAATTAAAAGCTAAAATATAGTGTCGTCCTGTCTGGAAAATGGAACATCTACAGTTCCTTTCAAGTAAACAGCACACCCCTTCAAACTGATATAGTTAAGAGAGATCTGAGCACATGTGGTGGTAACTTATGGTCATTTGACCAACGTATTTCCACAACAGTTTGGAAACCATTCTGTCTAGCCAAATTAATCTCAAAGTTGTTCTCTAGATGTAAAACATTTATACTCCCCTTATATTCATCTCTTTAGACCCATCATCAGATATAATGCTCCTCTGTGGCATGTATATGTCCAAGTATATCACTCAGCTTGAGAGATCCCAGAGATTCAACTTAAACATACTGGAAAATATTAACATAGAACCAAACACTGTAATACTGAGTGATTTTAACTACCCTGCCATTAACTGGGAAAACTACTCGTGTACCAACACCTTTGCCCAACGGTTCTTGGAATTCATAAATTCCAACACCCTGGATCAACTAATCCATAGTCCCACCAGGGGCTCCAATATCCTAGACCTGATCATTACCAACCTGGGAAATCGATGCTCCACACCTATGGTCACCCCCCTCGTTAGTCGGGTCTTACCATAAGCGAATAACCGTTAACATCCACATCCCCCCCCCCCAGTAAGGAAACCTCCATAAAAAAACTTCTCCAAAGCCAACTTCATGCTACTCAAGTCAGAAGTGACAAACTTCATGACACCCATGCAGACGGGAGCTGAAAGTTCAACTGCTGAATCCTACACTCAGGCACTGTACGAGCACATCCACTCATGCATGAATCGTGCCATCCCAAATAGAACCAAGATGCTCTCATCTAAAAAAAAAGGAAGGCAATCTGGTGGTCCCCTGCCATAAACAAACTTTACAACAAAAGGAAGAAACTGTTGCAGAAAAGAGGAAAATCCCAGGATGCAAAAAACTCCCTTACCAGCCTCAGTAAGAAACTGAGATCCCTCATAAAATCCTCCAAAGCTAGTTACGAAAATAAAATTGCCAAAGATTCCAAAGACAACCACAAGGCATTCTATAACTATGTCAAGAATCTAAATGGCAATGCTCAGATCTGCTCTGAGCTAAAACAGAATGGCATTAAATATACTGATCCCAAGGATATTGCCAATATCCTGGCAGATCGATTCAGTGCCAACTTCACCCCCCTCTCACCCCCTAAATGGCCCATCTCAATACCGGAAGATTGCCAAATTCCGGTAATAATGGCCACACAGGTAAAAAACGCACTCTCCAAAGCTAAGAATACAGGATCCATGGGACCAGATGACATCCCGGGCTGTGTACTACATGAACTACAATATGAACTGGCACCTCACCTAAGTGTCATGTTTAATCATAGCCTCACCTCAGGATTCGTGCCCACTGAGTGGCGCAGAGCTACAGTTATCCCACTCCACAAGGGGAGGATCCACCTTGGATCCCAGAAACTACCGTCCCATCAGTCTGATGAGTCTTATGTGCAAGGCCATGGAGCGTATTATCATGGAACTTATAAACAAAGGCATTGGCAACCTTCAAACACTAGACCCCACCCAGTTTGGGCCGATCTTGTCTCCTGAACCTGATTGACTTCTTCGAATCAGTCTCCAGAGCCATGGACAAGGGTAAGGTGGTCCACACAGCCTATCTAGACCTTGCCAAGGCCTTTGACACCATCCCCCACTCTGGAATCTTAGATAAATTTACTAAGCTGGGCATTAATCCCTACGTCACCCATGGGTTGCTAACTGGCTTACTGATAGAACCCACACTGTAAAAGTAGCCAACTCCAAATCCAGCTCCAGACAAGTGACAAGTGGAGTACCTCAGGGTTCAGTCCTGGGACCGCTCTTGTTTGGCATCTACTTCTCTGAAGTACAGGCCAACACTAAGGGACTCTGGCTAACAAAGTTCACAGATGACTGCAAACTGGGAGCCATTATTGAATCCCCAAAATGATGTGGATACTCTACAACAGGGCCTTACAGAAACAGATGCCTGGTGCCAGAGCCATGGGCTCAAGCTCAATGCCAAGAAATGTATAGTTATCCCCTTTGGGAAAAAACCTGTATCCGTGAATTACCATTTAGGTGGCAGTACACTAAACACCGAAAGTGTGATAAGAGACTTAGAGACACAGGTGGACAGTGGTCTCACCTTCGATAACCACCTCGCCATAACAGTCAGGAAATCCTTCTATGTGGCACACCTCATCACTAAGGGCTTTTCATCCAGAAAAAAGGAGGTCATTGTCCCACTGTATTCATCCCTCGTTAGACCCATTATAAAATACAATGCCCCGTTTGGTATGTACCTCTCAAGACATCTGCAATAACTGGAAAGGCCGCAGACATACCTCACTAAAAGAATCACAGGCCTAAAGCAGATACCCTACGCTGACCGCCTTAAAAAACTCCAGCTATACTCTTGTCGCATATCGTCTACTCAGAGGCGATCTCTGCTTAACATACAAGGCCATGTCAAACCCAGAGCTGTTGGACATGCTACACTTAAAGAAATCCCAATCCCTCAGAGCCACATGCTCCAGGGATCTAAACCTTGTCATCACAATAAATAAAACCTGCTGGAGGGATAGGTTCCTGACCCAGAGACTCCCCAGACTCTGGAATAGATTGCCCATACATGTCGAGCAGAGTGCCTCTTTGGCCCTCTTCAAAAGGAACCTTGACGATTGGATTGGAGAAAGGAAATTCACCCCGGGGATCACGTCATTCACCCTGATAGACAGGGGTCCAGGGAAGTAAATAGTGTGGGAAGAAATAGCCAGGGAATTGTTATGGCTAGGCTTGTATAGGCCCTAGCGCTGATAGCCTAGTACCAACCTATGAAAAAATTATGGGCTACTTTTTGTTACTCTGCTAGACTAACAGCCCTCTCTTTGTATGTTGTCTCTTACCGGCTTTTCCTTGATAATCTTTGCCTTAAAAAAACTTGAACTCTGCTTGTTCAGACTCCTTTATCTCAACAGAAACTATTCTTCTCAAGCACCTGCACCACAGGCTCACTGTTAAGTACTAAGCTAGCTGCTCTTGCAAGCCATTTTAAGCCTAGCTAATTTCCCCTTCAAAGCTGAGAATCAGACCCTGTATCTTGTGTCTGTGAGGTAAACACCTTTAACTATTATGCCAAACCTATTTCAGTACTGAAATCATTTATCAAAATGTGTTGTTAAACACCAAGGACCTTCATCTAGAGACCCGTTTGCAAGATGTATTCCTAATCAGGGTATTCCCCACTTTTAGACTAAACGTCTCCAACATTTTAGACAAAGCACCAGTCTCATTACATTGGTGAAATCCTCATGTAAACAGGGTATATAATAAAAGAAGAAAACTCATGGCCAGTATCAGGAAAAGCAACTTCCTCAGACAAGTGCTCTTCTATACAACTAACGCAGAAACGAAAAGGTCTAAAGCTATATCCTGAACCTTAGAGGTAACACACAACAGTGTACTGAACTAGTGTTGAAGGGTACTACCAACACCAATCAGAGTGATGTAGCAAATCTACTGGCTGATAAATTCAGCTCAAACTTCACCCCCCCCCCCCCCGTTCCACCAGGTGAAATCCCCTCCAATATATTTCTCCCAGCTATCGGTAGGGACCAGGTGCTGGCAGCACTTGCTAAAGTGAAGAACACAGTCTCCGTCAGTCCCAGCAACATTCCTGGTTGCCTCCTGCATAGTCTAAAACATGATTCATCAAGACCACTTGAGGCACTCTTCAACTACAGCCTTGAAACAGGCTACTTTCCAAGTGAATGGAGGACCACAACAGCCATTAAACCTTCACAACCATCAGCTGACCCAGGGAAATACAGACCCATTAGTCTAACAAGCTTAATATGCAAGGCATGGAACAAATTATCATGGAAGCGATAAATTATGGCATTAACAACGTATAGACACTGGATCCATCCCAGTTTTACTTTAAGGGAAGGTCATGCCTACTTTACCTGGTAGACTTCTTTGAGAGGGTCACCAAGGCAATGGACGAGCATAAAACAGTGAATACTGTGTTTTTTGACCTGGCTTAGGCATTTGATACAGTACCCCACTCAGGCATTTTTGACAAGCTTTCTGAGCTAGGTGTAAACCTTTACATAACTCGCTGGATTGCTTTCTGACTCGCAGGTAGGACTAAAGAAGTCAAGGTTAGTGAGACCACCTACACCAACAGTCGGGTCACCAGTGGAGGGCTCTGTGCTGCACCCGTTCCTATTTGACATCTACTTCTTGGAAGACCAGGCTAACGCTAAAGGCCTCTGGCTCACCAAGTTCACAGATGACTGTAAATTGTAAGCTGTTATAGATTTCCTCCAAGACATAAACATCTTGCAAGTGGGTTTAATACAGACAAATGACTGGTGCCAAAAAAGAGCATTATAATGCCCTTTAGGAAACTGTTAATGCAAGTAAATTACTATATTGATAAAATGCCCCCAAGGGTCGACTCAGTATTAAGGGTTCTGGGAACATATGTAGACAGCAATCTGGTCTTTGACCAACATGTAGCTAAGATAATAAGAAATTAATTCTGTGTCAACCAACTTATAGGTAAGAGTATAGTATCCAGGTGCAAGGAAGTTATAAGACCACTCTATGTGGCCCTTATCAGACATATAATTGAGTACAGTGCCCCCTTTGACTTGTACCTAACTAGACACTTGCAACAGTTGAAATACCCACAAAGGTTTCTCATGAGGAGAATTCAGGGCATGAATACCCTGTCCTACACTGATTACCGAAAGGCCGTCTCTATTCCATCTCCTACAGACTCCTGAGAGGAGATCTTTGCCTGGCTTACAGGGCTTCCTCAGACCCAGCTCTGATGGATCTGTTGCACATGAGCAAAACATACATAATCAGAAACACTAGATCCAGGAATCTGAGCTTCGCTTGTTACAATACCTGTCAACCTCTTAGTGCAAGAAATTTGGACAAAGCCTGACAAAATGGGGGGACAAAGGCCCAAAAATAGGGACATATTTAAAATATTGCTCTAATAAGCTTGTAAAGTTGCTGCAGTAACAAAGTTTGTTTTAAAATGCGTTTTCTGAAGAATTTTATTTCTAAATTTCAAATGCATGTCATTATTTAGTGAGTTCAGCACTCAGATCATCCCAGTGATTTGTCAGAAAAACACACATTTTGAGGAACAGACCAAAAATATGAGCCACAAGTCTGGACAGTTGAGAGGTATGCTTGTGACATAAACAGAATGTGCTGGAAAGAAAGATGTATGTCCAAAAGGATCCCTACACTATGGAATAAGCTCCCCGTCCATGTAAAACAGAGTTCATCACTGACCCTATTCAAATAAAGCCTTGACAATTGGATGGGAAATCATAAACTTACCCCCTGGTCAGGCTTTCATGTCCTTTATGGACAGACCATCAATAAGAAAAGTTTTGTCTACCTAACGCTCCACCTACAAATCTTTAGCTGCCCCCCCCCCCCCCGTGTGTTACTTGGGACACAAATGGTTTGGGGTACGTGGCTAGACTTGTAAGGGCCCTTGTGGTTGGCAGCCTAGTAATAACTTATGAAACCCTTTATCGGCTGTGTGATGGCCTCTCTACCCTGGGCCAGTAATCAGGGAGCTTCAATCCTCACTACTGACACAGATGAAAGACTGTCAGTAAGAACAGGAATGGATTTACACCATATTTTCAAATGTAGTTCTCTGTGTCCAGTACAATTTCCCCCTAGAGCACACAGGGGAACACACTCCAGACCTGGGACTGGACTCTCTCTGTCTCTCTCCAGATCCCAGTTCCAAGTAACTGTCACACCCACACCTGGGTGTTTGATTTTCTCACACATAGACACTTACACTCCTGAGAAGTGCTGGTACAGATTTACTAGCTGTACCCCTTCTGCCAAGAATATAAGGTAACCACACTGCCACTAGTCAACCACTCTCAGGCTTTTACAAGGATATCCAATTATAATGAGTAAAATCAGTACTAATATAAAAGGTAGAGTGTAACCAAAGCAGCAAGGCTTTTTGGAGTGGCCAAGGAGTCACTAAAATAAGCACAAGTACTCTCAGGATATTAAAAATATTCTCGGAAAGACCAGCCACAGTGTAAGGTATAAAAAATATTTTAATAATACATAGTAAGACAGAAAACACTAAATATCTAAGTACAGTAAACACCAGAGTTTTAGTCACAGGAGAAATAAAAAATAACACAATTGAACAGATTCAAACAGGTAGAGAAAAAGCACTACTTAACTAATCTCACTGTATTTCCTGACTGTCTAAAAATAACTGTTCCCTAGCTAGCTTAATACAGCAAGGGAAGATTAGATGCCGAAATGCTTACTTCTACAAGGCAAGATGATGAGCTTCCAACTAATTGAACTGAAGTCAACTAACTGACTGTGATAATTGTCAAAGATCTTTATATCAGGTTCCACAGAAAACAAAACAAACTGCTGTGAGAGTTCCATCCTCTCAGTTCTGGTTATGAAATGACATCACATTTGATCACCTGACTCTGGTACTGTACACACTCAGAGCTTTGCTAAGATCTGTTGCAGCATCTGAAAGCTATAGAACAATTTCAAAAACTTCTATTCATCCCTTCCTGAATTCTTTAGTTAAACATAAACTTTTAATCAGTTATGACAACACTGTTGATACATTTTTAACACAAGCATCTGTACAAGTCAGTGTGACAGTGAAATGACACAAAATTATTTACAAAACTCCAGCTAACTATGCTGGCATATGGTGCACATTCACTGCCTGGCACATATGGCAACACCCCACATCATCACTGGCTGTACTAATTCTGTTCCAGAGCAGCCCAAATCAACACATCCTCAATTACTGTAGGTCCTCCAGATGGAACATTTAACCTGAAACAGGGTAATGTTAGCGTAATAGAAAAGCTACTCCAAAAGCCGAAACTTGGTTCTCTGGTTCCAGACCACCTTCCCCCAGAATATCTTCACCTTGCTTCTGAAGCAATAACATACCTGTAGCCACTGTACTCAATAGGTTTGCCACAGAAATGTTTATATCCCATGTTTGGAAACAATCCCGTGTTGCACTTTTATCATACATCTCTATGAAGGTAGGACACACAACAAGTTGTACAATTACATACCTATTGCCACTCTATCCCTCTCTCAAACATGCTTGAGAACTGCATGATTAAACAAGTTTTTCGCCCTGCAGTAACAAACACCCTGCTATCACCCACTCATTATCGATTTTGCCCAGGTTACAGCACAGAAACGGTCTTATTCTTTCTCAACTATGTTTACCATGACAAAAAAGGACTTTACACAGCTTTTGTCTTCCTTGATCATTTGAAAGACCTAGGATATGACCTCTTATTTCCTCCTTTTCCATAGATGAAGTTGAAAGAACCTTAGCACTCCATCATCCCAATGGTTCAAAAGCTACCTCCCTAACCATTCCCAGTGTGTTATCAACCCGTTTTTCCCATTTTCTACATAAGGTCAGGATGTTGCATCAGTTGTCACCATCTTTCTCAATTCAGTGTCACTCTCCTACCAGCTTGGATGGTCATGCCTGACTGTCGCAGGTCTTCTGTCCATCTTTTTGCTGGAAGCTCTTGTTTTTTTCTTGCCCCGTTATTGTCAATCCCAATTCTTCTTTACTAGATTGCCCTCCGCTTTCCTGTACATATGGCCAGGCTACTGTAATCTGTTCCCTTTGACCTGATTTCCCACAGTGTGCATCCCTACACCCATCTCAGGGACTTCATCTCCATCAGCTTTAGCGTCCTCAACTTCTCTCCCTAGGTTTCTGTACCGTACAGTAGTACTGGTCAAGCCATTGCTTTGTACATTTTATTTTTCAGCTTTTTTGGCTTTCTTCTGTTGCATGCTACCCCAACACACTGCCCATTGGCTACATCACATCTGATTCTAACTTTGACCTTGTCATTCATACTTCATTCTCCTTAACCACACATCACAGATACTTGAATCTGTTTAGTTGTTCTGCTGTGTCCCTTCTATCTCAGTTTTCACCTTTTTTTGATTTCTTCCATTTGCCGCCTTGACAACTGTCTTTCCTGTACTAGGTTTTATCCCATGAGCCTTCATTTTTGCATAAAATCCCCCTATCCATTTGCTGAAGTTCTAGTTCGGCTTCTACTTGTAAGTCACATTTTATGCATACTTTAGCTTCATTAAACTCTCCAACCTCTTTGCTAATGTAGTCCCATCAGCAGTATGAACAGCAGCGGGCTCAGACCTGAACCCTGATGCACAACATCTCTCAGTGGGAATCCCTCTGTGAGTCCAGATACTGTTTGTACCTGTGTCACTGGGTCTTGCACATAGCCTGCACCAGTTCTGTCAGTGTTTCTGGGACTTTGAACCATTGCAGGACTGCTCAAATCAGCTTTCTTGTGACGTCATATGTTTTTTTCTGTCTAGGAATGTCCAGTTGGACTACCTTATCTCTAGCTTCTTCTCAGCTGTTTGTGTGCATACATTGGGTCCTTTGTGCTGGCCTCTGCAGTATACAGTCTTTTAAATGGACACAAACTTATTTTGTCTTCCTACCTACCACCTCATGTGATCCTCTGGAATACATACTTGGACCAATCCTATTTAATGTCTTTATTAATAACATGTACATATCTATTTCCAATGCCAACTTAGTTCAACATGCTGATGTGTCCTTTATTGTTGCCTTTTTCAGCCAACTAGACCTTATTATTCAAAATAATTTTCATCAGCTTGGAAAGTGGGTAGAAAACTCACAGCGCCTTCAGAATGCCTAGTAAAACAAAGATAGTGAATTTTGGTTGAAGTGACATCTGTTACCTTTCAATCTGGAACACTATTTGAACAAGTCAGTCATAACAAACTACATTAGGACAATTGTGTAGATTGTAACTACTTAGATATCCTCAAAAAACCAAGCCTGTTAAATAATTCTAAAACTTGCCTAAATGAACCTGTTGAGTGCATAAACTGTACTTCTGCCTACCGTTTTGTACTCTACCGCCATATTGGGCAGTATTTCTAAAACTTATCTGTCTAAACAGGAACAGACTTGCAGCAAAATTGCCACATTAGCAGTCAGCGCTCCTCACAAAACTCAAACTTTCTCAGGCTACATAATATTAACTAAAGCACATTAACTAATCAGTTAAAAATTATGCACAGATTATTCTCTAAACTAACTAAATGACCAGTACTTCCCACTGTCATTACTTAAGTACAGTAATTCCAGACCCCTTGGATTACAACATCAAAACTTTGTAGACATAGAATCTCTCTGTAGTTATTGCTTGATTTGATTATTTTCTTCTTTGTACAAGTAACCAGGCTATGAATCTCTGAAACTCCAGATATCGAAAATGAACCCAATCATACCAATTTTTTTTTCACAGCTGAAGACTCATTTAGTATCGAACTGAATTTATTCCTTTTACATGATCCCCTCATACTTCAACCGATACTTCACCACCTTGTTTACTGTTACATTTCATTACCCTAACCTACACATCTTCCCTTGTAAATATTCAATTACCTTACATCTCGCCTCTTTATCATTATACATTGACTGACCTACTTCCACCTCCTTCTCTGCTCTTTTCTTCTTCATAGGACCCCTTCTACTACTGCATCAACACAGTAACTTTCAGACTGATTCTACCCTTCCATCTAATCCCGTCACTCTCCATCATTCTGCATCTGTAGTTCTCTCCTTTCCCTTCCTGCCTGGAATTTTGAGCCCTATCACTTTTTAATTTTCTTTTTTTCATCATATGACTTATTTGTAGCTATGTTAAATTTGTGTTTTATTACTGTAAATGCTTGTTAATAATGTGATCTATTGCCAGTCATATGCTTGTTTTAGAAACCTGATTGTAAGTTGAGTGGATCTTTGGAGCTTTTTCTCTCTCTAACTGCTGATTTTTTTTTTTTTGCTCAGACTACACTGGGAAGCAAATTGAATGAATTAATAAATAGTCATTATCTGACATAGTTGTATCGTTATTGACTGACTGTCCAAAAGTGTGATATGGATTAATTTTCCAATTAAGGTTGCACACAGATTTGGATAGCTGATAAATGTCTGACACAGTTCACTGACGGACCAAAAGTGTGACAGGAAGTAACTTTCTAAGTAAAGTGACGCGCACATTTGGATAGCTAAAAAGTGTGATGGGAATTAACTTTCTAAGTAAGGTAATGCACACATTTGGATAGCTAAAATAAACAAAACATAAATTTCTACTTTTTGCCTTGTCTTTATAAATAAATAAATAAAAACACCGCACAGAGTAAGTGAGTCCTGAACTTCTGTTATGCTGTGCTGTCATTAAAACCAGAACAAATATGTATCATGTGGTATAGAGGGATAAAACCCTAAGTGCAGCCGAGGTATTCCCAGATCAGTTAGTGGATCAGGTGCCTGATGGAGCTGGCAGGAGTGGATGGCCGTGCCCATCTTGGGAGGGAGTGGTCCAAGTCTATTCAGTGACACTGTCTCTCAAGGAGGGGTGGTGCTTTAGGAGGTATGGTCCTAGGGGGTGGGGTGTTGAGCCATCAAGCTGTTTCAATGATAGCTCTCATTGTGAGTACATGTAAATATGCACCCACATTGTGGTTCCTATGATGATTCAGGTCATCCATCTTATGCCCAAGGAAGGATTAGACCATAATAGTAAATGCATTCTCATTACCAGGATGTCTGTGAAGGCACAAAGCACTGCCAAGTCTTCCTGTATGACCGCCTTCACCACCTCCACCCCCTGGCCAGGGGTGTCTGTCACTGAGCAATACCCACAATGGGAAGCAAATGGGCATGTCTGATAGAGAGAGGTGTGATGGTTGGCAGGCCCAGTGGGGGAAAAAACACTGAAAAAAAATACACATCATCATTATCAGCCATAGAGCTATTGACCTGTTTTGATGACCACGATCAGAAACGGATCTCATTTATGATGACAGCTTGCCTAATAGGGCCCTTTTGTTATAAATGGAGGTGGTTTTTCACATGTGTATAGCAGTGGGAACACACAACTCATTTCAAATCATTGAAGCCACAATTCTTAACAAAGAGTCCCTTTCTCTATTGTTGGTGCATCTGTGAACCTGTTTTGTTTAAGTGGACAGAGAGCAGAGGGTGAGGATGCACTGTCCCCCTCCCCCCAGAAATGCTTGTTTTCTTTCTTGATTTTGGAAAGTGCTTTTGACAAAATAGAATGAAGTGACTATGTGATGAAATGCTGTGAATCTGTTGCAGTCCGAGTTTTGTGGATGCGTCAGCCTTTGTGAAACAACCATTATTGTGACATCAGATGCAGCAGTTTTGTATTGTTGTATGAGGCAGATATTTACAGTAACATTGTGTCAGTTACTCAATAGATTGTTATAACGTGTGATACAATGGTGTTAAACTTACGGTAGGGTGACTTTTAAATAGTCTGTTAATTTTCAAAGGGTTTTAGTTGGGCCTCGCCAAATAAATTTGTAGAATTAGAAATAATAATGATAATAAGTACCTTTTAGAGATTTGGGATGACGGCAGTACAATTTTGACACACTGCTTGTATAAAAACAATGGAATAAAGTTTTTCAGACTGAACGTATGGTACTAGTGGGCAGTACAGTACAGTGAATATAAGAGTGAAGTATGCTGAATATGATTAAGTATGGTTAGAATAGTGTATATGGTTAATAAAGCAGTTAGTGTCTACACGTATGACAGTTTTTTGTAGTTGCAGTGACCAAAACAAAAATATGCTGGCTGACCAATTATCTTGCATCCCTGAAGCAGTTACATTTATTTTCTTTTTCAATGTGAGATCTTAAAGCTTTTTTAATGCAGCAACTCATTGATCTGTTTATTTTCATTGCAAATGTAATTCCAAAAAGCTGGTGCTATCCTACAGAAGGCAGTTTCTGTTGTAGCCAGTTGAAATTGGGGAAGTCAGAGCACTGGAGCCTGTTCATGAGTAAGCATTCTTGTTTTTTTTTTTTTTTTTTTTTGTCTTATTTCAAAGAGAGAAAGTATCTAATATAGAAACTCTCAGTAACAGTTTTATATCCCAAACCTCTAAATACAAGTCCTAGAGTAGTGAAACTGAATGTTTGGAAATGGGGCTAGGATACACCAAGTCCAGCATAACTGTAAGTTGAAATTTTCCCTTTACCCTGAGGTAGTATGTATAAATAGTGGGGGGTGGGGATGCAGGGGCTCACCCCCTGCAAAAATAACATTAAAGGAGAACAGCAAATGTCGACATTCTCTGTTGTCCTTTACTTTCCCTTTTTTTTTTCTTTTTTGTAATGACGGGACTCATAATTACAGGTCTTACAATTACAATAGGGAATGGAGAGTCTCACGTGTATCATAATTTCATACCAGTGTGCCACAAGGCATGACACGGTCATTAAGAGCAAGTTTTACTAATTGGTCCTTCTCAAGAAAGTGGGATGTTCATCGTGTTACCCTGCTGCAGTCATCACACTTGGGTTATCCTGCCGTCAGGCAGTCCCGCAGTCGGCCCAAATTCCAGAGTCTTGGTCCGGCGTCGGCTGCTGTTGCTTCTTCTCTGACGTCAGTGCGCCAGGGGTATATAAGTGGCATCCACCGCCATTTTCTTCAGTCTTTCTTGCCACGCGGTGCCCGAAGCAGAAGCAGTTCGCAAGTGCCGGTCGGCTGACACTTGAGATTTTCGATTTGAATTTCAATCCAAAGTCTTCAGTAAAGCTAAGTACCCCGTTGGGGAATATTTTCTTGCCTCAGTCCAATGTCAGAAAAAGTTAACAATTGCATTTCTTGTGGGAAGCAAATACCTCATAAGGACTTCCATTCCTATTGTATTCCTTGCCTAGGCCCAGACCACGACGTCACAGGTTGTCGGTTTTGCGCTAGGTTTAATAAACGAATTATCAAATGCCGTTTTGACTTCGCACGGCATTTCTTTGGTAGGAAATTTAATTATGTCATGCTGTCGGAGCAGCCGACGACCACCATACATAAAAAATGCAAGGATAAGGACAGGCAGCCTAGGAACAAGCCAGACTCCGAGGCCTCAGCTGGGCCTGTCGCTGGTTCTTCGATTTTCAGTGAGGTGCCTACATAGCCCCTGACGACTGCAGAACTGGAACCCGAGACAGCTGCGGATTCCCAAGCGGAGCCTACTAGGCCGACGCAGCTGTCTACCGACACCGGAGCAGAAGTAGACACCGGTGCAGTGGAAACACCTTCGGTTGCAGAAGGTGTCTTCAGACCGACTACACTCACCATTAAATCATATGCTAAGCTTAAAACTCCTTTAAAACCTAAGAAAACTGTACATCAGTCTACAGTTCAAGGCCCAATGCCTAAGAAACAGATGCTTAAGATGGCTGAAGATTTGATTACCCTTATCAGGGGTTCCCATCCCCCTCCTGATAAAAGACCAAGACAAGAGGAGGATTATGCATCCTCTGACCAGGTTTCACTCTCCTCAGATTCCTCTGAGGAACAGGATTGCACTTTTCCACCTTATGAAGACTCTGATGCTGAAGACTCTGTTCCCTCAGCATCTCCCCCTGAAGACTACTCCTTTGGGGAAGCTTTACATACCATGAGGGAACATTTCCACTGGGAAGGCCAGGATTACTCAGATTCTAAGAAAAGGCTCCGAGAGTTCCTTTTACTACCCCAGCACAGACCTCTTGCTATCCCTCCTGTTTTAGATATTGTGGATGATGTTTACTTGGAGTCTAGTTTAAATCCAGATTCTCTACCTCCTGCTCCAGCCAAACCAGACAGATACTACAGAGTACCTGACTCACACAAATTCCTTTATAAAAGCCCTGTAGCTGACCCAGAAACAATTTCCCAGGGTCCTAAAGGAGCAAAAGCTTCTATGGCTAAAAATCCTGTGCCCTCTGAAAGGGATTCCAGAGCCCTAGATAGATGGGGAAAGAAAATATACACCTCAGCAACTCTGGCTATGAGAGCATTAAATTGCCACGACGTTGTTGGATGTCATTTTGTGCTAGATTTCAAACGAGCACTAAGAAGAGAAGGTTAGACTGTGCCAGGTTAGTTTTTGAGCGTTGTAATTATAAAATGCTGTCGGATGGTCATTCCCGCTTAGTCAGAAGGCCGCAGCAGCAAAGCAGCAAAGCTAAGTGGAAGAGAACCGCGTCCCGGACGTCGGTTTTTCTGTTCTGGTGAGGTGGAGCCAGAGGTTTTGCCAGGAGTTTTTGGAGTCTCAGGAGAGAGAGACTTGTTACAGGATGTGATGGCAGTAGGCCAGGCTGAAGGGCTGCTGGGGCTGCTTCTGTTCCTCTTCCTCTTCCTAAGGTGGTTAGAGCCTCCCTTCTGTTTCTTCTGTTTCTTTGAGAGGCAGGCCAGGTTTGTGGGGTTTCTTCTGTAAAAATCCTGTTCCTCTGATAAAGAGGCAAGGTTTTGGATAGATGGGGAAAGAAAGTGTATACTTCTTCTTCTTTAGCCATGAGAGCTCCTACTCCTGCTTGGGATCTCAATTTTGTGTTGGAGAAACTTACTCTCTACACCTTTTGACTACATTCTGAACTGCTGATTGAAATGTCATGGGAAGACTGGTTTCACATGTTGAAATATCAGCAATTTCTAATGTTTCAGTTAAAACAAAAAATGAGCACAAATTCAGAACAGTCTGAATTCAAGGAAATGCAGGATCTGTTGCATGCAGCTGAACAGGTGGGCAAACATACTTTACAATGCGGATTTGATTCATTGGAAGCTTCCTGTAGAGCAGCTGTTACTGGCTCTGTCATACGTAGACATGCTTGGTTAAAAGAACAAACCCTCCCTGACCATGTTAAAGCAAAATTATTGGATGCACCTTTACAGCAGGATGTATTATTTGATGTCAAAGCAGAAGAGGTTTTAAAGAAAATGGAGGATAAGGCAAAGTCTATGCAAATGGTCAAGGATTTTTTGCAGGTGCAACCCCCTCGTTTCAGCAGAAATTGGCCAACAAAAAAACTGGTCCTTTCCAGCTTCAGACAGATCACATAGAGGGGCAAATACAGATGCCCAAGGGGCAGAGGTCAGTCACAGGGCCCTTACAAACCTCGCCAATGGGGTTCTGCTACCCAGAAAAGAGGAGAAGACAGGCCCCAAGCTAGCAGAAGACAAACACAATGACTCTATCCTCAAATTACCAAGCAAATCTCTCCTGGCAGCTCCCTTGGGAGGAAAACTAGCATTTTTTTGCAGACAACTGGCTCATCACAAAAGACAAATGGGTTCTAAACATCGTCTCTCAAGGATACAGATTCCACTTTCATACCTTACCAAGGATCAAATGAATGCCAAACCTGCCACCAAATCAATGGGCAGAGGCACAAAAACAAATTACAGCTCTCATGGACATGACAGCCATTCAACAGGTACCTACACAGGAGCAAGGACAAGGATTTTACTCAAGACTCTTCCTAGTCCCAAGAAAGGACAAAGCATGGAGACCCATTCTGGATCTTTCAATTCTAAACACCTATCTGCAAGTACCAAAATTCAAGATGCTAACACTACAGCAGCTTCTTCCCATGCTGGGCAAGAATGCTTGGCTAGTCACTTTGGACCTCAAGGAGGCATACCTGCATGTCCCTATCAGACAAAATTGCAGAAGATACCTCCGCTTCATTGCAGGTTCAACACATTATCAATTCTCTGCACTGCCCTTTGGCTTATCTACTGCGCCCAGGGTCTTCACAAAATGCCTGGCACCAGTAATTACATACTGCAGACTAAGAGGAATTCAAATATACCCATACCTGGACGACTGCCTTATTCAAGCAGAAAGCAAGGACATTCTTTTAAAACATCTGGCATTTGTCAAACACCTTCTAAGTTGCCTAGGGTACACAGTAAATGAAAAGAAATCAAAACTAGTGCCCTCACAAAACATAATATTCCTGGGTGCCAGCTTGAATACAATGGCCCAGATGGCTTATCTCACGCCAGACAAACAATGACAGCTGATTCAATATTTCAAAATAATGGCAACAAAGACCTAACTCCCTGCAAGAAAAATTCTGCAGGCCTTGGGATTCATGGCATCTTGCATACTACTAATACCATTGCAAAACTGCATATGAGGAAATTACAGTGGTAACTGAAAAGTGTATGGACTCAGCACAGCCACAGCTTGGAAACAATGATACCACTCATTCCCTGCCTTCAACAGGAGTTTCTATGGTGGGCACAGGCATGTCACCTCAACCAAGGGTCAGCCTTTTACCTTACCCACAGCCAAGCAAACTATGACAACAGATGCATCAGACTATGCCTGGGGAGCACACATGGCAGGGCAGTGCATTCAGGGCAAATGGACTTCAGATCAGAGGCATCTGCATATCAATCAAAAAGAAATGCTAGCAGTACAGAATGCCCTAACAGCTTTCAAGGACCTTCTACACCCAGGACAACTAATAATAAAGACGGATAATACCACAGTAATGTGGTACATAAACAAGCAAGGGGGCACACATTCCTACCCTCTATGCAGGCAAGCAATGACCTTGTGGAGCACTGCACTGTCTTACCAGGTTCAGTTACAAGCACAATTCCTGCCAGGAAAGAAAAACACATTGGCAGACGACCTTAGCAGAAACATCATGGATCCACACGAATGGAAACTAGATCCACAAGTATTTGCAATGATAGCTCAAAAATGGGGACGCCCAGACATAGATCTGTTTGCAAGCCCCCACAACCACCAACTTCAAAAATTTTGCACAAGGACCTTCCATCCATTAGCTTGGAAAGTGGACGCCCTCTCATTCAGTTGGAAAACATTGACAGTGTATGCCTTCCCTCCACTGCCTCTTCTAGCAAAGGTACTGCTGAAAGTCAGATTAGAGAGGCCACAAATGATACTCGTTGCATCAGACTGGCCACGCCAGCATTGGTATCCAATTTTAAGGAACATGGCCCACGGCCCACCATGGATTTTGCCACAAATTCCTCACCTGCTCATCCAGCGAGACAATCAGATTCTACACAGCCAGCTCAAGACTTTAAACCTGGCTGCATGGCAAATTATCTAAACAACCAGCCAACATCTTTATCCAAAGCTGTTATGGATGTCATTCTGGAGGCCAGGAGGCCCAGCACCAGGAAAACCTATTCAGACAAATGGAAAAGATTTTGCGCCTGGAATCAGGCTAAAGGCCTAAATCCCTTTGATCCAATCATCCCTCAGATTCTACAGTATTTAACTGAGATGTTAGATAAAGGACTTTCCTTTTCATCTATCAAGATCCACGCCTCAGCAATTTCAGCACGGATCCTCCTTTATTCTCACATCCACTCCTAAGACAGTACCTCAGAGGGGCTAAGAACTTAAGACCGCCAAGGAGAGCTCCAACACCTACTTGGGATCTCAACTTTGTTCTGGACAAGCTTACACTGCCGCCCTTTGAACCAGCTTTTTCAGCTGATTTAAAATTTCTTTCATGGAAAACTGCCCTACTACTAGCAATAACCTCAGCTAGAAGAGTCTCAGAGCTACAGGCACTAATGGCAGTGGAGCCCTTCCTCATTTTTCATCACGCTAGAGTCTCTCTACGAACTAACCCTTCCTTTATGCCAAAGGTGGTATCCATTGTGGCCCTAAACCAAACCATTTACTTGCCCACCTTCTTCCCAAATACCCAGAACAAATGAGAAAGACTCCTGCACTCTTTAGACATTCACAGGCAATTATGTTACTACTTGGATAAAACTGACCAGCTCTTTGTAGCCTATGCTACAGGATCACAAGGAAAAGCTATCTCAAAACAGACCATTTCTGAATGGATAGGGCATTGCATACGTTTCTGCTACTCACATCATGGGAAACCAGTACCTGCTAACATTAGGTCCCACTCCACCAGGGCTACTGCTACATCAGCAGCCTTTCTCAGGGGAGTGCCAACCAATGATATTCTGGAAGCTGCAACTTGGAGTTCAGTGCACACCTTCACCAAACACTATCACCTACCTCTATACTCTAAGACTAGAGTTGGTTTTGCCACTGCAGATGTTCATCGTGCATACAGCTGCAGTCATTACAGATGGGTTATCTTGCCGTCAGGCGGGTCCTCGGTCGGCCGAATTCCAAAGTCTAGGTCCGGCATCGGTTGTCGTTGCTTCTTCCCTGATGTCAGTGTGGCAGGGGTATAAAAGAGGCAGCCAACGCCATTTTCTTCAGTCTTTTTTGCCGCGCAGTGCCCGAAGCAGAAGAAGTTTACAAGTGCCGGTCGGCCAGCTCCTGAGATTTACGAAAATATTTCAGCCGAAGTCTTCTTGAAAGCTAAGTACCCCGTTGGGGAAACTTTTCTTGCTTCAGACCGATGTCAGACAAAGTTAATAATTGCATTTCATGTGGGAAGCAAATACCGCATAAGGATTTCCACTCTTTCTGTATACCTTGCTTAGGCCCAGACCACGACGTCTCGGCCTGCTGTTTTTGTGCTAGATTCAACAAGCGCACTATTAAGCGTCGGGCGGAGTTCGCCCTTCACTATTTTGGTAAAAAATGTAATTATATTATGTTGTCGGATACTCCGACTCCAGTTTTGAGTAAAAGACGCAAAGATAAGGACCGACATACGAGGTCCGCGACTACTACTGACACCACACTAAGGTCGACTACCGGTTCACCAGTTCTCAGCGAGGCACCTACGCAGCCCCTGAGTACCGATGACACTACATTACCGGTGTCTTCAGTACCCGAGGTCGCAGGCTCCTCGGTTCCCATTCCTACTACAGATACCGACGCCACTCTTGGCGGGGAAACTCAGAGTTTAGACAGGCCTGCCATTTCTCAAGGTGTCTTCAGGCCTTCCTCCTTCTTTATTAAAGCATTCACTTTAACCATGAGGGCATTAAACTGTCAGTTCCATATGTTAAAGTATCAACAGTTTTTGTTATCTCAGTTGAAAAGCAAAATGACACAACCAGAACAACCTGATTTAAAAGAGTTGCAAGATTTGTTGCATGGTGCAGAGCAAGTGGGTAAACGTACCTTGCAGTGTGGTTTTGATGATTTAGAGGCCTCATGTAGAGCTGCTGTTATGGGCTCTGTTATACGTAGACATGCTTGGCTCAAAGAGCAAGCCTTACCAGATCATGTCAAAGCTAAATTACTAGATGCACCTCTTCAAAAAGATGTATTGTTTGGTGTTAAAGCTGAGGAGGTACTAAAGAAAATGGAGGAAAAAGCGAAATCAATGCAAACAGTGAAAGATTTCCTGCAGATACAACCTCCACGTTTCAGCAGAAACTGGCCTTCAAAAAATTGGTCCTTTCCAGCCACGGACAGACCTCAAAGAGGCAGATACAGACGCCCAAGGGGTAGAGGGCAACCTCAAGGATCTTTCAGAGCCAGACAGTGGCAAGCACCAACCCCAAGAGGTGGAGAAGATAGATCACAGTCATTCAGAAAGCAGACACAATGACTTTCCCCTTTACCTGCCAAGCAAAGCTTTAATGGCAGCACCTTTGGGCGGAAAACTGGCATTATTCTCAAGAAATTGGCATATTGTTACTAACGACAAATGGATTCTGGACATTATAGGCAGAGGCTACAGGTTCCACTTTCACACCCTTCCAAACATGAGAGGCATGCCAAACCTGCCACAAAATCAAAGGGCAGAGGCACAAAAACAAATTTCAGCTCTCATGGACATGAAAGCGATTCAAGAGGTACCTGCAAAAGAACAAGGTCAAGGGTTTTATTCCAGACTATTCCTGGTACCAAGGAAAGACAAAGATTGGAGACCTATCTTAGACTTATCCATCCTAAACACATATTTACAGGTACCAAAATGCAAGATGCTCACATTACAGCAGCTTCTTCCCATGCTGGGCAAGGAGTCTTGGCTGGTAACATTGGACCTCAAGGAGGCATACCTGCATGTCCCTATCAGACAAGATTGCAGAAGATACCTCAGATTTCTTGCAGGTTCAACCCATTATCAATTCTCTGCATTGCCCTTTGGCTTATCTATTGCGCCCAGAGTGTTTACGAAATGCCTGGCATCAGTAATTGCCTTCTGCAGACTTCAAGGAATACAAATATACCCATATCTGGACGACTGTCTGATCCAAGCGGACAGCAGTGACATACTTCTGAAACACCTGGTGTTTGTAATAAAACTGTTGAACTTTCTGGGATACACAGTCAACAAAAAGAAATCAAAACTAATACCCTCTCAACAAATAATTTTCCTGGGTGCCAGCTTGAATACAACCACCCAGATGGCCTACCTCACGCCAGACAAACAAGGGCAACTGCCTCAATACTTCAGCAACATGGCAACCTTCACCAGGCTGACTGCAAGGAAAGTATACCACTCATTCCATGTCTTCAAAAGGAATTTTTGTGGTGGGCTCAAGCATGCCAGAGAAACATAGGTCTCCCTTTCTGCGTACCTCAAGCAACTCAAAATCATCACAACAGACTCCTCGGACTACGCCTGGGGGGGCACACATGACAGATCAGTGCATTCAGGGAAAATGGTCCCAAAAAGAGAAGCACCTACACATCAACCAAAAGGAAATGCTAGCAGTGCAAAATGCTATTATGGCCTTTAAAGACCTACTGCATCCAGGCCAGCTATTGATAAGGACGGACAACACCACAGTGATGTGGTACATAAACAAACAGGGGGGAACTCATTCATACTCCCTCTGCAGACAAGCCATGACCCTATGGAACACAGCTCTGGAATTGCAAATTCAACTTCAGGCACAATTCCTGCTAGGGAAGGAAAACACACTAGCAGACAGCCTAAGCAGAAATATGACAGATCCACACGAATGGAAATTAACATCCTCAAGTTTTCACAAAGATAACTCAGGCATGGGGACAGCCAGACATAGATCTCTTCGCTACCCACAGAAATTACCAATTGAAAAAATTTTGTTAAAGGACCTATCATCCACAGGCCTGGAAAGTGGATGCACTTTCTTTCAATTGGACAACGTTGACAGTCTATGCCTTTCCGCCTCTTCCTCTGCTGCCCAAAGTTCTACTAAAAGCCAGAGCAGAGAGGCCGAAACTGATTCTCATTGCTCCAAATTGGCCAAGACAACACTGGTATCCGCTCCTGAAGAGCCTGACACATTCCCCACCATGGATGCTATCTCTAGTGCCTCTTCTGTTGTCCCAGCACAACTTCAAGACTCTTCACAGCCAGCTCAAAACCCTAAATCTAGCTGCATGGAGAATCCCTTGATTTCCCAACAGACCCTCCTCTCCAAGGAGGTGCAGGATGTCATCTTGGAGGCCAGAAGACCTTCTACTAGCAAAGCCTACTCCGCCAAATGGAAATGGCTTTGTGCCTGGAATCAGGAAAAGGGCTAGAATCCTTGGGTAATAAATTTACCTCAAATTTTACAGTACCTAGCTGAGATGTTAAACAGTGGACTTTCCTTCTCCTCCATCAAAATCCACGCTTCAGCCATTTCTGCCCAATACAACACAGATCCTCCTTTATTCTCTCATCCTCTCTTAAAATAGTTCCTCAGAGGGGCAAAGAATATAAAACTCCTAAGGAAACCACCAGTCAATGCTTGGGACCTCAACTTCATATTGGAAAAGCTGACCCTTCCTCCCTTCGAGCCAGCTGCTTCAACAGAACTACAATACTTGTCATGGAAAACAGCCTTCCTTCTGGCTATCACCTCAGCATGCAGGGTTTCGGAACTACAGGCCCTCATGGCTGTGCAACCTTTCATCATTTTCCATCAGGACAGAGTTTCCTTACGAACCAACCCTACCTTTATGCCAAAGGCAGTATCCAGTGTAGCTTTGAATCAGACTATCCACTTACCTACCTTTTACCCTAATCCACAAAACAAAGGGGAAAGACTACTGCATTCCTTGGACATTCACAGACAACTTCGTTATTATTTGGACAGGACAAAGCCATTTAGGAAATCTGAGCAACTCTTTATGTCCTATGCTACAGATGCTCAAGGAAAGGCCATCTCCAAACAGACAATCTCAAAATGGATAGCCCACTGCATACGCTTTTGTTACTCATTCCATGGAAAAGCTGTGCCTTCAAGCATCAGATCCCACTCCACCAGGGCCACAGCTACCTCTGCAGCTTTCCTCAGGGGGGTTCCTACCAAGGACATTTTGGAAGCAGCCACTTGGAGTTCAGTGCACACTTTCTCCAAACACTATCACCTTCCACTTTACTCTAAATCTAGAGCGGGATTTGCCACAGCTGTCTTGCAGGGCATCCTTGCTCCTCCTAGTTTCACTTAGTGCCTGCCACCCGTACTTAGCTTTGGGATTCTTCCTATCTGTAATGACTGCAGCTGTATGCACGATGAACATAGTACAGTTTTGTACCTACCATAAATGTAGATGTTCGAGTGCTCATACAGCTGCAGTCCAGGTTACCCTCCCTCCGTCCCCTCTTAGGACAGGCCTTATGACAAACACCTTTATCATACAACCTATTTGGGGTATTCTTTTATGGTGTATTTGCTTGCAACTACTGTTTTTTGATTTATCTATATTGCATGTTTGCATAACATTATGTTTTGCCTTCCTTCTGGGGGCACCTGACATCTGGGGCAAGACAAACTGAAGAAAATGGCGTTGCCTTTTATACCCCTGCCGCACTGACGTCAGGGAAGAAGCGACGACAACCGACGCCGGACCTAGACTTTGGAATTCGGCCGACCGAGGACCCGCCTGACGGCAGGATAACCCATCTGTAATGACTGCAGCTGTATGAGCACTCGAACATCTACATTTATGGTAGGTACAAAACTGTACTTTTTGCAGGGCCTACTAGCTTCTTCTAACCCTGTTTGACTCCACCTCCCATCCTTAGCTTTGGGATTCAACCCAAGTGTGATGACTGCAGCAGGGTAACACGATGAACATAGTACAGTTTTGTACTTACCATAAATGTAGATGTTAGAGTGTTCACCCTGCTGCAGTCCAGGTTACCCTCCCTCCATCCCCTCTGAAACAGCTGAACTTATCTCTACCACTCTGTCCTATACTACGTCTGTGGTGTATTTGCTTGTGCCTATGGCTTTTGTTTTATTTTTATATAGCTATATGTGTATACACACACACATATATATATATATATATATATATATATATGTGTATATATATATATATATATATATATATATATATATATATATATATAGATAGATATTTTGCCTACCTATTGGGGGCACCTGACATCTGGGGCAAGAAAAACTGAAGAAAATGGTGTTGGATGCCTCTTGTATACCCCTGGCGCACTGACATCAGGGAAGAAGTGACAGCAACCGACGCCGGACCAAGACTTTGGAATTCGGGCCGACTGCGGGACCGCCTGACGGCAGGATAACCCAAGTGTGATGACTGCAGCATGGTGAGCACTCGAACATCTACATTTATGGTAGGTACAAAACTGTACTTTGTCCCGCTCAGACTAGTGTAATAAAATTATCTTTTATAAGTTCAGCATGGCTGAACTGCATGATAGGTATGCATCTTTCATTTCAAAGTGTGGACATTTTTGGGAGAAGTCAGTGTGGCAGAATGGTGAAAGATGTTTATTATATTGATCACTACTGCAGTAGTGTTAACTATGTGGGTTATGTCCTACCAAGTTAACAATCAGCCAGCTTCACGCCACCTTCCGTGTGCCCAGACTGTTAGGCAGTTCAAGCTGAGCTGCCTAAAACCACAGATTTGAGTGTCAAGCCCTTCAGAGCTTTCTTGCCATTGACGAGAATGCTCCTTTACAGGCTTTCAAGAATAGATGGTCTGCTTGTGCTGTTTCTTTGGTGAGCAGATAAGTTCCCTCTGTGGAAAAACTTTCCACATAAAAAATATTGTTTAAATGTACTTTGCTGCTTAGGAAAGTTATTTGTAATCTAGGAATCAGTGTTTTAAAGGACTGTCGTGAGACTTAACTGTACTATTAAATAGGAGCACACTTTTTCCTGTGAGTTTAAAAGTTGTTTAAAGTAGTTGAAAGCCATTTTTCTGTGGATAAATTGTGTTAATTTTCTTTTTTGTGATTGGCACCATGTATTAAAGTACTTTTTACTGTGTTTTTCTCTGGAGAAAAAATGACTTTTAACAATATTTTTTAAAGACTTGTACTGCTTGTTTTCCCTGGGGAAAACGACATGATTTTCAGCTTGACCATGGAATAAACTGCAAGTCCCATGATTCATAATTCTTCCCTCTTCAAAAAGGTGAAATTAAGCAAATAGCCTTTGCCAGAACAGCAGGCTAACAGTTTGCCCCAGCCATAGGTGGGTGGCTGTGCTATGGCCAAAGCCGGTTTCTCAGACCACTCATTTTTCCCCGAAACCCTCTGGTAGTGCACCTTCAGCCACTATGGACTGGATGTTAACCATGTTCTCTGCAGCTGTTGGGGTTCCTTCAGTGGTAAGGGGGGAGCCACTATTGTTGGCCCTGGAAGAGGGAACAGGTAAGGCTCCCTCTTTTTAGTCAGAATTACCCATCCCTGAGGATGGCTGCAGCTGCTAACAGCACTGTTGATCCCGTTTTTCTGTCAAAAAGAAAACAAAAGCTAAATATGTATCTACTCCTCCTGAAATTTCCCTAGACATCAGTAGTTTACTAGATTTGGCTCAGGGTTTAATTCAGGCTGTTGACTCTTCTTATGAGATGTTTTTGGTAAAATAAAGAGGGCTGCATTTTCTCCTAAAGATATTCAAGATTCTGAATCGGAACAGGAAGATGAAGGGATAGATAGAGAGTTTTCTCCTCAGATTTCTGATTCAGAGTCTGAAGAGAGCACAGTTACTGATTTTTTTTCTTGTTGGGGTTTCTCTTTCTCGGAGACCATTTCCATAATGTGCCAGTGTTTATAATGGGAGAACACTGAGGTTTCTCATTTCCTTAGAAAGTACTATGAGCTGTTACAGATGGAATTTCCAGAACCTTCACCTATTGCTCCAGTGCAGTCAGCTTTGAAGGATTTGTGTCTCACTGCTTGTGATTTTCCTGGCAGTCAGCCTGCTATCCCTGAAAAGGCAGACTGTGTAAAGTTCCTTAATATTTTAAGTTGTTCTACACTCATCCCAGACCTGACCAACAGCTATAGTTTTAGTAAACTTAATGTTTAGCAGCAGTAGGATTAGTTCCAGTACTATAATTTCTGACAAGGATGGGCAAACAATTGATAATTATGGGAGAAATGTATGCTTCTACAACTTTGATTCTCAGAAATTTGAATTATCATGCTCATTATGTCTAATTGTAAAAGTATGAGGAGTGTTTTGTCTGCAGTTTCTTCTTGTGAGGAAAAAGTTGCTTTAAATAATTTAGGTACTTCAAATTTAACCTACAAAAGTCCTGTCTCGTACCTTTACAAATAATTGCCTTCCTGGGGTGTATGATGTACACAGAAGAAAATATGACCTAGAGGCATCATCCTTATGCTCTGTTCATACAGACTGGATTTCTTCAGTCAGCTTCAACTGGCTGTCCAGATGATTTAATTCTAATACCATTTTTGGCACTTATTTCTTGAGGATTTGTAGCAGGTACTAAAAGAGGCAAGGCCTACTACCAAAAAAAAAAAAAATCTTACATTGGTTAAGTGGAAAAAATTTTCTAGTTGGTGCCTCAGCAGTAACCAGGGGCCTGTCAGGAATTTTTGTACCACTGATACTCAAGTATTTGTGTGAGTTACTTTCCTCTTGTCTCTTATTCCTCAGTAAAGGTTCATCCTGTAGCCATTTCGGCATTTCTGCTCATGTTTCTTCTCTTTTATTGTGGTAAAACAGTTTCTGAAAGGAGATTTACACCTGTGACCTGCTCATAAACAAGTTGCTCCTCCTTGGGATCTCAATTCTGTGCTGGAGAAGTTGTCTGTCATATTTTGACCAAGAAACACACATAGACTTGCAAACAGGAAACAAAGTTTGTACAGCAGATATTAACCACTCCAGATCAAGTGTTTTGTCTCAAAAGACTTCAGAATCTGAAGAAATCATTGTAAAACTTTTTTTTAAACAGCTTTATTGAATCATCACTTGTGACATAGGCAAGTTTGCATTTATACGAAAGTAATCAAACTGCATTAACAAATTAACGATAACAAGCATTATACTTCACATATATTGCTAAATATCATATAACCTAAGTAACATTGCATAAATTATTCAATTCCTGCTCTTTTTTTTTAAACAAGAAACATCTTTATTAAACCATCACTTACGACATAAGCAATCATATATATATAAATGAAAAGAAACCACACCAACACAATCCTAGTCACAAGTATTATACATCAAGAAATGAGGCGAGACTGCAGAGCAGACCATACTGACACTCCCAGTTGCAAACATATTACATCACTTATAATCTACCCGTTTTTGGTCAAACATTAAATAGCTCATTTAAGTCCTGCCTTATTTTAAGCCTTATTTCTCCCCTGTATGTGTTCCCACAAGTCCCATTTTTTACTGTGTAGTTTGCTGCTACACTTTTCTAAAGATCTCCATTCCAGTTGTTTTATTTGTGTTACTATATTCACTACTTCTGATATATTTGGTTTAGATTTTGATTTCCATTTTCCATTTTATTTTTTTTGGCAGCCACTATAATTAGATACAGCAAGGCCTTACGTCTAGGCAATTTTGATTCTGTATCGCAGCCCAGTTTTTATATCTTGGGGAATAATATGTAAATTTAGTCCAGACTCCTATTATTGAATTCACATCTTCCATGCTAGATATTTTTATAAATTTCTTCAAAAATCTGCCCTCCTTGTTGTTATACTTTCCTTTCTGGGCCCCCAAGACACATCTTCACTGTTGCAAATCACATTTCCAGTCCCCGCTTGTAAATAATATTCCTTGCTGAAAGCTGATTATTTATCCCAGAATTTTCTAAAGTTCCATTATAGCAGTTTTAGGTGGAATATAAGTAAATGGCAGTGTAATCCTCCTCCCTTGCCAGCAGCCCCTTACCACTACAAATCTACCATTTTTTTTTATCCTCTTCTGTCTCCGTTGCAGCTCCTCTTGCAATTAATGTAAGTACGCCTCTTTTCTTTTGTCCCAGGTATTCTGCTGAATAACCATCCTGAAAGTCTTTCTTTATCAAATTTACACGTTCAGTTCTTTGAGTGTGTCTCCTGTAACATAGCTGTTTGCACTCTACATTTTCAATGTAGTTCGCAACTCTTTCTTTATATTGATCTGTGAGACCATTGACGTTTAAAGACAATACAGAAACCATTTTTGCATTAAAAAGCTATTATTCCCTCTTTTATGTAGAACATCTTTTCTCATAATTGTCTAGTTCCAGCTTTTGTGTTACATGCATACACTGTTTGACAGGTTGAACTTTTATATAGTTGTTTCTTGTCATATGCATTTGAGGCTATGTCACATCTTACAAAACTTTTTCGTTTATTAAAAGCCCTCATACAAAAAACAAACACACCCCCAATACCCCCATAATCTATTAACGTAGTACTAACAAACAAAACTATGTACATTTTCAAATACTGAAGTTTTACTCTCATAATAGGAACAAAAGTCCCAAACTGACAGCCACACTCACAGGCTTGAGATAACCTAAAAGAAAGGGTAAGCATGCTAAGACACATGGTACAGCCTGCTCTTCTATTAAGTGCTAATTTGTTTTGCCTTTTCTTTATAACTCTCCCAGCTGGGAAAACCCCTGTATGCTTTCAGAGAGCATTATCTTCTATGCTTTCAGAGAACGTTATCTTCTAGCCATTTTCTCTTCTCAGTTTATTTTCTTCAGCCAGTCACTCTCCACCAGACTGTAGCCAGTTTTTCTTTATCAGATTGTTTCCATGGAAACATGAAGACCAGTTGCAGAATTGCTACTAAGCACACACGTATTTGCCAGAAAAAAGGCCTCATAATATCCAATATTCTTTTTCATTTACTTGCTTACTCCTAAAACTTGTTACTAAATCAATCTAAAGTCCTTAATTCAGTCATTTCCCCATGCAAGAATGAGAAAAAGCACATTATTTTTCTTTTGTCATGCTCTTTTAACCAAGCTTTTTTTTCTTTGCATTGCCTACATTTCTTAAAACTGAACAAGACAAAACAGAGAAGGGAGAAAGAAAGAAAAGAAAAAAAGAACAGCAGCACCTGTTTATAATACCCATTATGCTTAAAAATAATGAGATGACTTTACTTTATAAACTGCAAAGAAAACCATACACCACAAAAATAGTGCTAGTAAGAAAAAAAATTCTTAACTTAGTTAACTTTCTCCCTCCTCTTCCCATCCCCAAAGCATTTTTGAACATTAATGACATGTAGTAGGGCATATGGTTTAGAGTCCCCCACAAGTCCAGCAAATTCTGATAAAGTACAGTATTTCCAGATTTTCTTGTTCTGTCATGTTTCACACGCATAACTATCACACTGTAATCCCACATTGTTACTGTTTTTTTTACTGTTCACCTCCATCTCCCACATCCTGTCTGTGCTTCATTTCCAGTGTACTTTCGAGTCTTCTAGTCAACTCTCATGCTCCCTTCCTTCACTCCAGCATTTTCCGTTGAAACATTGGAAAACGTTTCACAGGTACAGTCTCTCTGTGGTCTTTATTGCCATAAGAACAAGAATCTCTTTCTGTTTCACAGCTCACTTTTTGTTGGGCAAACTTGTGTATTTTTTCCTTAGCATGTACATAATAAAAAAAAAAATATATATATATATATATATATATATATATATATATATATATATATATATATATATGGTTCTACCTGACATAGTCGAAACCACACAACAACAGTCCATAAACACGAAACCACACATAAACTGCACACCACAATAACAATTAAAACAAAACACATCCCCATTCCACAAACCACACACACAACACAAGCACACCAAAAAAGCCCACACTAAACCTTACCCGCCTCCTAACCCTAACTCACTTAACCCGCCCCTAACCCTAACTCACTTAACCCACCCTATCGCCCCCCTACCCTAACTCACTTAACCCACCCCCTATTTCCTAACCCTAACTCACTTAACCCACCCCTATCCCACAGACCGCCAATCTCCACACTTACCTGCTCGCACCCTAACGTCCCCATTCACCTACCGCTACTCACACAGCCTTTCCCATGTCGGCATCCTCGGCGCTGGTGTTTGTCATCCATCGTGTCGGTTCTTCTGCATTGTCGACAAAATGCCACGCCACTCGCGATTCGGGTCTTCTTCACTTTCGATCTTCTGGAGCTCCAGTTCCGAATGTCGGTCTTCTGCTCTGAAGTTCCGGATCGATGTCGTCTCTTCTGCGCTGTCTTCCATCAGGTAGAACCATATATATATATTTTATCCCTCCAGGGAAGAGTACATAGAATGCCGGGTACATCAGTTTGAATTTCACATCTGCGTCTTGACATTCCATGAATAGTGGAGCAAATTTTGCTTCTCTTCTGCCTGGTGTACAATGAGTAATCATTCTCCACAAACACTCTGCTGTCTCCCACTTTCAGTACTTTGACTTTCTGCCGCAATTTTGTCGAAAATCAACTCCTCCTGCTGTTAGGATTGTATCTTTACTATTAAAAGTCTAGGTTGCTTTCTCATAGCCAGGTTTGGAGCATATACATGATGTGTCCTTTCAATTAATAGCTCCTGCTGTGGAATACCAGTCCAGTTGCTGATTTGTGCTTTATAGAATTAATGCAGTCTCAGTTCCATCCAGCTTCTCTGTTACAGCTGAAAATCTTGGATTTCCTTACTTGCTGTGTCATCTAATTCTATTATTTTTTCACACATCTCTTTCTGAGCAGTCATATTCAGCCAGCCTTTTCTTCATTTCAATCTCTGATTTTTTTGCAGCTTTGTCACCTCATCTGAATCTTTGTTTAAAGCTTCTTCCATTTTTTTCAGACTTTTGATGCTTGTGTTGATATACTCTATCAGTGTTTCATTTTAACCAGTTCTGTGTCCAGTTGTCTTGTATCTTCCTGTAGGTTACTGGAATTTATGTCTGGAGGTTGCATTGCTTTTTGCTGAACAGCTGCAGAACTTTCAACAGTCAGTGTTGTTTTTTTCACTTTTTGTAGCTGATTTTTTTCCAGGTCATCTATTTCTTTTTTCCTGGCATCCAGGCAGTACACTTACTAGCCAGTTACTGAAATTTACTCATAAACACAAGTCTACTGGCCTCTGCTGAGTTTCTGTTTTCACAATGGGAGAGCTAGAATTAAGCTCAGTATGCAGCCACCTTGAAAGTCTCCATTTATTGTAAAACCTTAATTTATATAGGTGCACTCCAGCAATGAATGAAAACATCTGTCACATGACCTATCAAAACTGAAAATGTGAACACTTCACAAATATTTAGATACACGCACGATAAAAAAGTGGAAAAAACATCTTTTGCTCTTGCTGACTTAAATGAACAGTATAGTCATTACCATCATGCTGTGAAAATGGTAATATTTTCAAAGTCTAGCTGCCTTTAAACACAAGTGGCAAGAGACTAAAACATTTTCGTTCAAGCCCAGATAAAGTAGGCTGTAAGCCAAAGCTGCCACAATAGCTCACATTTTTCGGGTTCCTATTAGAACCTCGAACGCTTGAAATGTCTAACGTCATATGGTCAACACCATATGATTGACCTTTCAAGTGCTTGAAGGTTAAGTATAATGGCGCCGTTCAGTGCAGAATGGGAGAATTTCCATTTTCTGCACTGAAGTGCGATCTCAGAGTTGGTATATTTAAGTAGGGAGGGTGCAGGGGGGCTTGTCCCCCTGCCTGCACTGTTAAGGTAAGTTTTTCTTTTGTTTTTTATTATATATTCGAACTTTCAAAATTCGATCATATGTTGTCGAACATATGGGATTCGACATTTCGAAAGTTCGATTATATAATATAGACCCCATTTTTCAGGTTCTTCTTCAAGAGGGAAGACGAGTTGCTATGCATCTAGAACTCTTACTCAAATGGAAATGCAGTATCCTCAAATTGAGAAAGAACCTTTGGCAATTGTGTTCGCATGTTCGAAGTTCCATGAGTATATTTATGGCTGAGCTATCAACCTCTAGTCACTATTTTAAAGAAGCCTATGCATACAGCTCCAGCAAGACTAAAAAGAATGATGCTCAGATTACAAAGATACAACTTCAGAATGGTCTGTACAAAAGACAAACTTCTTTATCTGGCTGATACCTTATCCAGATCGCCCAGTAATACCACAGAACAGCTTGATGCAGAGAATTTTGACTTCAGTGTCATGGAAGTGCATAATTATTCTACCACAAGACTTGATGAGCTGAGATTGTACAAAGACTGATCAATTTTGCAGAAGCTCAAACACTTCATCAATAATGGATGGCCATCAAAACAATTTTGTGTACTGCCAGAAGTGCAATCTTATTTTCCTTACAGAGATGAGATGCTGATGGAAGATGGTATCATTTTCAAAGTTCCTAAAGTTATTGTTCCTGCTTCCTTACAACATGAATACATTCTGATTTTGCATCGTAGCCACCCAGGTTTCGAAGCTACCAAAAGAAGGGCAAGAGGACTAGTATATTGGCCTTCTGTGTCAAAAGACATTGATAAAGTGCTTTCATCTTGTTCATCTTGTTCATTATGCAGTAGTACTAAACCGCATTTACAAAAAGAGCTGCTTCGGCTAAGCCAGTGTCCAGTACTGTTATTACTAAGTTGAAGCATCATTTCTCAGTTGATGGTAGTCCACAGAAAGTTATTTCTGACAACGGTACCCAGTTTACCAGTCAATTATTTCAGAAATTTGCAAGAGTGGGACTTTATCCCTATTATTAGCAGTCTGGAATACCCACAGTCAAAGGCTTGAAAGCGCAGTACAGAGTGCAAAGCAATTACTAGAGGTGTCAAAGCATGACGATACCGATATCTTCTTGAATTTACTTAAATTTACTTAATCTCAGAAAAATACCCTGTGACACCCAACTTGGTTTGCCTGCCCAGAGACTTCTATCTAGGCAAACCAGAACAACCTTGCCTATTAGTTCTAGTTTGTTGGTGCCTAATGCTAAAAATAACAGAGCAATCAAAGCCCAACTATTTAAGAAGCATTCCTTTCAGAAGTCCAGCTATGATAAAATGAGCAGATTTCTTCGTCCATTGAAAGGAGGAGAGACGGTGATGATGCAAATGGCAAAAGGCTTTGATCGAATTAGTCAAGGGAGAGGTATATGTGCAGAGCCGAGATCCTTCTTAGTAGAATCTGAGGGTATAGAATACAGGAGAAACCGCAGGCATCTTCTTATGGTGTCTGAATTGATATTGCAGCATTGTACCTGTGATACAGACTCTAGATCGCAGAGAAACCCAGACAATGTTCCTGTTAAAGAACATGTCTCAGTAGATATTCCCATTCCTGATGATGTCCCAGATGTCCCTAAAGTTGAACATTCCTTAAAGACCGTCCCCGTTGCTAGATCCAGTTCTAATTTTTATGTTACACGCTCAGGTCGTATTTCTATAGTTTAAAATACACAGCGACCTGGACATGATTGTTTTATTTGTGTTTAGTTTTGTATGATTGCATGTCAGAGGATCATTTCTGTACAATTGCATGTCAGTGAATGCTGTCATTTTAGTGTATGACCAATTTCTCAAAGTTGGAGGATGTAGAGCAGTGTGTGTGTTGTCAACTTTAAGAAGCATTTCCAACTGTAGGCACATGCATATAAATAGTGAGCACTTGCAGGCAGCAGTGCCATTTTGAGAGAACAGCCGGAGTGCTAACATGTGAGTGCAGTAGTCAGTCTGTTTATAAGTTTAAGTTACTAAGCCTTAATCCTGATATGTTTGTATGTAGTAAAGCTGCTTGAACCGAACCCACAATTGTTCATCTGTTTTATCTTGACCCAGATGAGTGACAGGTACCCTTCCGGGGAGAATGGAGGAAAGAGATAAGAGTGGCATCTGCACTGAACCTTATGACAGTCTGTTGCAAACTGATTTTTCTATTGAGAGTCCTCTTATAAAATTATCTCCATGATTCCTGTCAGACAGCTTGTGTGTAGGCCACCCCTCTACAATATTTTGGATTCATTTCTGATCCCTAGATTTGTCCCAGTATAGTGTCAGAGGCTTTGCTGAAATTCCAGTACTTCACATCATCAGGATTTGTCTAATTTACCTCCTTGGTAATACAGTAATAAAACCAAGTTGTACTGGAATGACAAAGCATTTGTTGTGTGAAATGTTGCTGTTTGACTGTGGCCAGAGATTTAGCATATAAGAATTCATCCATAAAGGAAGAGATTAGGAATTCTGTCAGGGGTTTGCTGATGGCTGTTTTAACACGTTGGAAGGTAGCAGCCCATCTGGACCTTTTATCTCTCTGCTGACTGAAGGTGCTAAAGCTCTCTGTCTTTCAGTGATCACTGTTTATATTTGCTCAATTTACCTTGCTAGTACTTTGCTGAATCTTACCTGAATTGCATTATTGTCAAACTTTCCTCCCACCCCTTCAAGTAATGTACTTTTTTGTAGATTCCATGAATGTTTTCCAGAAAAAGTATTGGTTTACACATTTTTCACTCCTCCTTATTGTTAAGTTTGCTTTGGATAGTTTAATAAGATATTTTTGTCCCACACTCATATACTCCTTTTAGTCATCCTTCTACAGGACTGCTATTTTTTCATAGAAACCTGTCATAAGTCTCTCTCGTGAGCATGCCTTCTCTTTCTCTGTAGCAGGGATTTTGTCTCCTCTTTCCATGTTTATGTATTTACTTGTTAGCATTTGCTTATCAGGAAAGTCTGTAAATGGGCAGAAAACTCTTTTTCAGCAGTGGCCTGGGGAGAAAAGCTCAGCAGAGATTACAAACAGAATAAGAATCCACAATGAATGACATTAAATTCACAGTTGTAATGCATATACATGAACAAAAATTGAATAGGCTCGAGACATTGAATATTTACATATAACCAAAAATAGTCATACTAGAATTATAGTGAATGACAGAAATTTCAAGAATTGTTCTAGTGGAGAATAGTTTATTGGTAGGTTGTATTTCATGTACTTTGAGAAGTTGTGAGCGCATGTATTATGTATAATACAGCAAAGAGGAAGTGGAAGATTTAGCAATGATTAAATATTGTATTTACATGACAAAGTGGTAGTGGAATAGATAGTATTATAATTGTATTTACTGCAAGTGCTAGTTGAACTGAATGTAGGGAAGAAAAAACAAAACTCATGCTTGTCACACTTTGGTAGCCAAGAAGGGCATGGCTTGAGGACCTAAGGATCCTAGCAGTACAGGAGATTTCCACTCCTTGCCAGAGGTGCCCCTTATGGCTGTGGGGACAACCAGGTCCATCTCGGGGCTTGTCTGCTGATACAGATTCCCAGAGTTTGCAAGGAGTGTGCGAGTTAATTAGAGCTGCTGGGAAAATTTCCATTAAAAGTTCTAAGAGGAACAGGATGTTAAGTTGTCAATCTCGCCTTCATTCTTGCTTGATGGGTTATCCTCGGCTCGACTTCGCTTTGCTTTAGCTCGAGAACTCCTTTTACCAGCTCGAGGCAGCCCCATATCCCATGATGCAAGGCAGTAAGTACCCAGATCTCGTTTGCCGCTTCGCTTGGGAGGTCTTCGTTTTACCAGCTCCTGGTAAGTTGTTCACTTTTGTGATTTTTCAAGCCCCTTTTTAGTCTAAAACTAATTTTTTGATAGTTTAAATTTAATTCTATCCCTTTCTGACAGAAATTCCCTGTCTCTTTTAATTTTTTGTTAGTCTATTCCCTATCCCATCCCCCCCCTGTTAGGGTGTGTGTGTTGGTGTTTTATAGAATACCTCTTGGTATTTTGTTTAATTTATTTTGACTGGTGTGTGTGTGTTGTGTGTTCGGCACCATGTCAAAGGAGAGGGTTTCAGGTTTTAAGAAGTGTGACTCGTGCTGTCAGAAGATGTCTCTGACAGACGGTCACACTTCTTACCTGTCTGGGCCCTCTTCACCTGCAGGACTCCTGTGCTATTTGTCACTCCTTCAGCCAGAGAGTCCTGCAGGAGAAAATCAACAAAACCTGCCAAGGCCCAGGCTTCTGTATCTAAGCCTGCGGCGATCGCCCGCTGCTGGGGCGATTCTGGCTTGACAAAGCTTTACGGCTACCGGTGCCTGCGAATCTGTAATCCATCACCCGATGTGGGGCGATCGGCTCGGCTGGAGCCGATTCTGGGCTGACGCTTTTCGGCACCGATGGCTGCTCAATCTGCCTTTAATCATTAATCCCGCCCGACGATCGGGCTCACACCCGCTCCGACACCGTTACTTGGGTGCTGTGTATCCGGGCGGCTGGAGCCGACATCGAGCGTTCTCGTCTCTCGTGGGCTCGACACAGGATCAGGTTGTCAGATCATGACCTAGAGAGAGTGGTCAGTAGATTACTCAAGTCACAGGTACTGGCCCAAATGTTACACAGCCCGTCTCAGCAGATGACTGTTGGTCCACACCCGTTACAGTTCCTCCTTCAACTCTACCCCAGAGCTTGGTCTTATCTCCTCTTCCGGCTTCCATGGTCTCCTCCCTGGGTTCCTAGCTCTTGGAGGCGTTCTTCTGGACCTGCCTGGGAGGGAGCATTGTACTGGCCACTGGTATCAGTCAGCAGTCTGTTCCCGTAGCTCCTCCCTCTATAGTACCTGTTGACATCTCTGCCACTTCTCTTGCTACAGGACCCAGAGATCCTCCGCCTCAGGTTTCCCCATTGATTCTCCTGATGTTTGGAGATCCTCCTAGGAAGAGGACTTGAAGCATGTAGACTCTGACTTTGATGAGTCAGAGGGATCTCTGAGGATGTCTCCTTCTCAGACATCCTAGAACTTCTGAAACAGACCAACAATCCCTCTGAGGATGAGTCAGTATACCTTCGACCCCCTTATGCAGGTTATTGCACGAAAAGGCGTGGGCTCCCTGACTCTGTAGAGCCAGTCCCTAGGAGGCCTTCTAAATTTATCACTGCCCCTAGTGACAAACAATTCTGATGCCATGGTGGTGGCTGCGCCACCAAAAGGAACTTGCAGATCCTTCCGTGCCCGTCCATCCTCCTAATAAGGACTCTAGGACCATGGATAGGTGCGGGCGGATGTTTTCCTCAGCGACCTTTGCTATGCGTTAGCTGAATTACCTATCACTTCACCAGACTCCAGAGATATCCAGTTCAGGATCCTACAGCTGCAGGGGCTCAAGAAAAGATTGGAACCCTCAATTCCATTGCTAACTCCTCCATTATCTTATGCTGCGGATGGGCGGCGAAAAAATGAGCACAGGTGTGGCTCTTAGGCGCCAAGCCTGGATCAAATTCTCCCTTTGATGGGTCAGCTTTGTTTGGCCCTCAGGTGAAGGAAACCTTGACCAGGTGTGAGCAGGAGACTCTTTCTGCTGTTGGAGTCCGTTTTCCACCCCTTCTAGGCCTTATCCCAAAGGACAGAAGGGTGGGTAACAACAACAGATGCCTCTGATAAGCCCTTTCAACATCCCTGAGGTGTTGCCGGCTGTCCCTCCTTGGAGGCAGTCGGGAAGATTATCACTGAGCCTGGCATTCCCTCACTCAAGACAGATGGGTACAGTCGATCATATCCAAGGGTTACATAATTCCGAAAGTCCCTTCCCTCAAGTTCCCTTCCAGATGTACCACCGGTCTAAGGGACATTGCAGAGTTAGAAATCGCAAAACTACTGCAAAAGAGCCATTCAGCCAGTTACAGTAGACCATTCAGAGCCGGAATCTACTCAAGGTTCTTTTGGTGGAGACTGGAGACCAATATTGGATCTCAGCAGACTCAACAAGTCTGTCAGGAAAACAAGATTCGAATGGTCACTCTTCAGTCAATTCTGCCCTTCTTACAGAAGGACAACTGGATGTGCTCAATAGATCTTCAGGCATCAAAATTCACAGCAGGAGATTTCTCCGCTTTGGCTGGGGTCCAGTCACTTCCAGTTCAGAGCCCTGCCCTTTGGTCTCGCTCACCTGAGACTGGCTCCTGTCAGCCACCACCAGGCATCAGCTTATACAAGCCAGGGATTACACAATAGACCTGTGTTCTCATTTAGGCATCTCAATCAACTCATCCTTATCGCCCTGCCAGTCTATTACCTTCATAAACTTAGATACTGTTGATGTCAGCTACCCTTACAGAACAAAGAGTTTCAGACATTCAAACTCATGTCAGGATCATTCTGGCCAGCAAGAAAGTACAGGCCAGAATGGTTCTATATTAGGTCTCATGGCTCCTTCAGTGGATGCTGTTCACACAGTGGTGTCACCAGATTCTGGTGACACAAACAAGAACATCTTGCTTGGTGGATCACATCGTCTCAGGTTCACCAAGGCAGGTGCTTTGTACCTCCCGTCCGATAGCCACTGTCACCACGGATGCCTCCCTGATCGGGTGGGGGTCATTATCAGGGCAGGATGGTTCATTCCTGGAGATGAGAGCAGTGCTCACAGACAACATGTCTGTAGTTTTATATCAACAAACAGGGCGGAACCAAGTCCAGACTTTGGCAATGGGCAATCTCCTCTCATCGGTTTCTGGTAGCCCTGGGAAAACCAACATTATAGCGGACAGATTGAGCAGAGCTATTCTCATGCCTCAGTGGTCTCTCAAACAATCTATAGCGGAAGAGATTTTTCTGGAATCCCAAAACAGCAAATGTCCAGACTTCTTCAGCCTCTTTCCTCTATCAGGCCATCCCCAGATCTGACCCAGGATTGGCCCAGGGACTTCTTTATGCCTTCCCTCCATTTCCTCTGATCCCTCAGGTGATCCAGAAAGCTACCGTTTGAGAGCCAAATTGATTCTCATTGCCCCTTACTGGCCTCGACAAGTTTGGTTCCGTTCCTCCATCATCACCTTTTGGTGCAGATCTGGACCCAGTGCCAGATCTACTGATTCACCAATCCTCTCAACCTCACAGCTTGGTTGCTCCACTTCCTTCCTTAGCCAGGCTTCCTTTGATCTCTAACCCAGTTAGAGACATCATAGTAGCTTCACTAAAATCCTCTACCAGGAGGATTTCTCTTATTGGGCTAAGGCCCAAAATATTGATCCTTTACTGCCCCTGTTCAGGCAGTTCTGGACTTCTTAGCAGAGATTTTTCATGCAGGCTCCTCTTCTTCCACAGTCAGAGTTCAATTGGCTGCTCTTTCTAATTTTCATGCCTTCTTGAAAGGAATTTTCCTACTGAAGCCTCCAATCAGGAATCCTCCTCCTCAGTGGGATCTAAATTTAGTGCTGACATCCTTGATTCTTCCCCTTGAGCCAGCTGTTTCTTGTTCCTGAAATATCTTTCTTGGAAAACTTTATTTCTAGTGGCTATTACATCTGCCAGGAGGGTGTCTGAACTTCATGCATTTGATTTTTCACAAAGACAGAGTATCTTTGAGAACTAATCCATCCTTTTACCTAAGGTTGCTTCAAAGAACAATCTCAATCAATCCATTGATCTCGGTATTTCCGTATTTTTCCTAACTATTCAGATAGGGCTGAACAAAAGCTACATTATCGCTACATTATCTTGACGTCCACCGTCAACTCAGATATTATTTGGACAGAACAAAAAAATTTAGAAAATCTGATCAACGATAATAAAAAGGCCTTCCTGTTTCTAAAGTGACTTTGTCCAGATGGCTTTCTTGGTCATCACTGAAATCTATACCGCTCGGGGAAAACAACTGTGCTCAAAACCTAAAGCACATTCAACCAGGAGTTTAGCTACTTCTACAGCCAGGCTAGACTTCCTTTGGACACTATTTGTGCAGCGGACCTTGGGCCACTCCTCACACTTTTGTTTCCCATTACAAATTGGACTTGGCCTCCAGGGACAGAGCCAGTTTTGGCTCTACAGTCCTCAAGAGTTTGTTCCATTGAGCCACCCAGGATAGAGGTGCTAGGGCAGCGGTCCCCATCAAGCAAGAATCCCTGGGCTGGACAGAGCTTGTATAAGAAACTATTATGCTAAAGACCATTCAGACCTGGTCCTTTTTCCATCTGTAAGTTTCTTCTTCCTTTGGGAAGTATTTTATGCTTTTGTCAACAAACGAGATCTGGGTACTTACTGCCTTGCATCATGGGATATGGGGCTGCCTCGAGCTGGTCGTTATGGTAGGTACATAACTTCTTATTCTTAATCTCATCCATTTGGTACTGCCAGAGGTCTCTCTAAGGCGATCAGAGCTCCTCAGAAACCTTCCACTCAGCAGGTTTATGCAACCAAATGAAAAAGCCAGCCAGATGTTCTTCGTGTTTCACTGTTGCAGTCATTATATTTGGGTTATCTGCTTGCAGGTAGCCCTCAGTCGGCCTGGTTAACAAAGTCTTGGGTCCTGTGTCAGTTGCTGTCCCTTCTTCCATGGCGTCAGGTCATCAGGGGTATAAAACATGCAGCCAACGCCATTACATCAATCTTTCTTGCCGAGCGGTGCCCGAAGCAGAAACAGTTTGCAAGTGCCGGTCGGCCGACTCCTGAAATTTTTGTTTTTGAGTTTCAGAACCGAAGTCTTCAACTAAAGCCAAATACCCCATTGGGGAAACTTTTTCTTGCTCCTTACCAATGTCAGTAAAAGTTAATAATTGCATTACTTTTGTAAAGCAATTACCTCCTAAAGATTTCATTCGTACTGTATTCCTTGCCTAGGCCCTGACCACGACGTACCTTGCTGTCAGTTTTGTGCTTTATTTAATAGTTCACTATCCGTCGTCAGTATATTTTCCCCTTTAAATATTTCGCTTCTCGGTTTAATTATCCAGAAATGTCGTTGGTTAGCCATCCGACTACCGGGATTCTGAAGAAACGCAAAGATAAAGACAAGACAGAGACAAGCCGCCGAGGTCCAAAACTGTGGATGACGCTTCTCCTAAGCCAGTTGCCAGTTCGCCGGTACTCACTGAGGCACTTTCGCAGCCCCTGATACCCGCTGCTTCTGATTCGTAGGCCTCTACTGAGACCCATTTGGAGTCCGGTATGCCGAGATGCTTCAACTATGAACCCGCGGATGTCTCTACCTTGGATGGGTCCAGAGCCGCTGTGCAGACACCGGCTTCTGAGGGTGTATTCAGGCCTATGGACTTGCATATTAAACCGACTCCTCCTTCTTTACTTAGGCCAATCCATGCCTAAAAATGATTATGAATCTTCTGATCAGGATTCTGTTTTTTCTGATTCTTCTGATGATTTGGATTTGCCCTTATCTACTTATGTGGATTCTAATGCAGAGGACTCCATTCCCTTTGCTTCCCCTCCTGAGGATTTTTCTGTTGGGGAAACCTTACATACTGTAAGGGAGCATTTCCACTGGGAAAGCCAGGATTTTTCTGATTCAAAAAGCATAGGCCTTAAGCTATTCCTCCTGTACTAGACATTGTTGATGATGCTTTTTCGGATTCTAGTTTGGCCCCTGATACCCTGCCTCCTGCTTCCAGAAAACCTGACCGGTACTACAGGGTCCCTGAGTCCCACAAGTTCCTTTTTAAAAATCCTATTGCAGATCCAGAGACTGTTTCACAGGGGGCCCAAGGGCATTAAGGTTTCTACTGCTAAAAATCCTACCCCTTCTGATAGACTCCAGGGCGCTGGATAGATGGGGTAAGAAAGTTTACACTTATGCAACCTTGGCCGTTAGGGCTTTAAACTGCCAGTTTCATATGTTAAAGTATCAGCAACATGTTATTGGACTGCTTAAACAGAAAATGATGTTGATTCCTGACTGCGCGGAAAATAAAGAATTACAGGATTTAATGCATTCTGCTGAACAAGTTGGAAAACATACTTTGCAATGTGGTTTTGATTCATTAGAGGCCTCTTGCAGGGCTGCTGTTACTGGGTCTGTGCTCAGAATGCATGCTTGGCTTAAGGAGCAATCTTTGCATAATCATGTTAAAGCTAAATTGTTGGATGCTCCTTTAAATCAGGGCCGCCTGTTTGGCAACAAGGCTGAGGAAGTTCTTAAAAAGATGGAAGCTGAAGCTAAATCTATGCAAACTGTGAAAGATGTTTAACAAGTTCAGCCTTCTTGATTTAGTAGGCACTGGCCCTCTAAGAATTGGTCCTTTCCAGCCCCTTCCAGGTCTTCTCAAGCCCAACCCAGACGCAACAAAAACCCCAGATTTCAGTCCCAGGGGACACACAGAACTAAGCAGTGGGGGGCCTCCACTTCCAAATCTGGGAATAATAAGACCCCCCCCCCCCCATGGTAAATTGTCTCAGTGACTTCCTTTTAAAATTTCCAAGCACTTATCAACTGACTGCCCCTTTGGGGGGAAAGATTGCTCTTCTTGCAAAGAATTGGGAACTCATTACCCAGGACAAATGGGTTTTAAATATAGTGTCCCAGGGATATAGATTTCACTTCCACACTTTGCCAACACCAAGCGGGTGACCGGACCTACCCCCAAATCAGTGGGTAGAGGCCCCAAAAGAAGTACTTTCTCTCTTAAGCATGGGGGCTATTCACCTGTTACCAGAAGAGGAAAAGGGACGAGGTTTCTACTCGAGACTTTTCCCTGGTACCCAGAAAGGACAATTCATGGTGTCCTATCCTGGACCTGTCTACTCTAAACACCTTTTTGGAGATTCCAGAATTCAAGATGCTGACTCTTCACCAATTACTTCCTATGCTAGGCAAAGATGCCTGGTTGGCAACAATAGATTTAAAAGAAGCATACCTGCACATCTCAATCAGGGACTCTTGCAGAAGATACCTACACTTCAAAGCAGGCTACACGCACTATCAGTTCTCAGCACTGCCCTTTGGCTTATCTACTGCGCCTAGGGTATTCACAAAGTGCCTAGCTCCAGTTATTGCATTTTGCAGGCAAACAAATATTCAAATATCCCCATACCTGGACGATTGTATAATTCAGGCAGAAAACCAGGACATACTTTTGAATCATCTGGCCTTTGTACAAAGGGTTCTAACTTGTCTGGGGTACACCATAAACAAAAATAAATCGCACCTGGTACCCTGTCAACAAATTATATTCCTAGGAGCAAGCTTAAATGCAACTTCCCAGATGGCTTACCTCATGTCAGAGAAACAAATTCAAGGACCACGTTCTTCCAGGACAACTAATGGTAAAGACGGCCAACACCACTGTTATGTGGTACATAAACAAGCAGGGGGGTACACATTCTTATCCCCTCTGTAGACTAGCCATGGCATTCTGGAACACAGCCTTGCGCTACCAAGTGCACCTACAAGCTCAATTCCTGCCAGGAAAATTAAATACACTGGCAGATGGACTAAGCAGAAAACTCATGGACCCACATGAGTGGAATCTGGAACCAAGGATTTTCAACATGTTGACAAGCAGATGGGGGAGCCCAGATATAAACCTGTTTGTCTCTCCCCAGAACTACCAATTGGACAAATTTTGCACAAGGACTCCTCACAAACAAGCCTGGAAAGTGGATGCTCTGTCCTTCAGCTGAAAAAACCTATCAGTCTATGCCTCCCCCCCCCTCTGCCTCTGCTCTCCAAAGTACTACTAAAAATCAAACAGGACAAACCAAGGATGATTTTGATTGCTCCGGACTGGCTGCGCCAACACTGGTACCCCCTCCTGCGCAGTGTGTCACAGTTATCTCCATGGCACCTGCCTCAGACTCCTTCCCTGCTGTCTCAGCAGGAGAACCAGATTCTGCACCCTCAGCTTCTAACACTGAACCTTGCAGCCTAGCTAATTACTCAATCTCTCCTTTACCATCCCTCAGCAAACCTGTGATGGATATCATTTTAGAGGCAAGGAGGCCTAGTACTAGAAAATCTTATGTTGAAAAATGGAAGAGATTCTGTGTCTGGAACCAATCTCAAGGGATGAGCACAGCAGCGCCCAGTTTACCTCCGATTTTACAATACTTAACTGAGATGCTTCACAAGGGCCTGTCTTTTTCCTCCATTAAAATCCACGCCTCAGTCATTTCAGCTCATTGTAACACAGAACCTCCCCTCTTCTCTCTTCCACTGCTCAAGCAGTTCCTCAGAGGGGCAAAACATTTGAGACCACCCAAGAGAGCTTCAACCACAGCCTGGTACCTTAACTTTGTCTTGGAGAAACTCACTCTACCTCCTTTTGAGCCAGCTGCTACTGCAGACTTAAAATTTCTTTCTTGGAAAACGGCTTTCCTTTTAGCAATCACTTCAGCTAGAAGGGTATCTGAATTACAGGCTCTTATGGCAGTGGAGCATTTCATCATCTTTCATGCGGACAGGGTGCCCCTCAGAACCAATCCATCCTTCATGCCCAAGGTGGTATCCTTTGTGGCTCTTAATCAGTCCATTCATTTGCCAACCTTCTTTCCCAATCCACAGAATAAAGGGGAACCGATACTGCATTCCTTAGATGTGCACAGACAACTTAGATTCTACTTGGACAGGACTAAACCTCAAAGGAAATCTGAAAAACTGCTGGTGGCATTTGCTGCAGGGGCAGAGAGGAAGGCTATTTCAAAGCAAGCCATTTCTAAATGGATAAGCCATTGCATTCATTTCTGCTATAAGCACCATGGAAAACCTATCCCCCAGGGGATCAGACCTCACTCCACCAAGGCTGAGTCTAACTCTACAGCCTTTCTCGGAGGTGTACCTACCAGGGACATCCTAGAAGCTGCTACTTGGAGTTCTGTACATACTTTCACCAAACATTATCATTTGCCAATTTTCTATAAATCCAGAGCTGGCTTTGCCACTGCAGTCTTGCAGGGCATTATAGCTGGCCCTAATGCTATCTAAATTCCTCCTCCCAACCATAGCTTTGGGAATCTACCCAAATGTAATGACTGCAACAGTGAAACACGAAGAACATAGTACAGTTGTTTACACTTACCTTAAATGTAGATGTTTGAGTGTATTCACTGTTGCAGTCCTAGTTACCCTCCCTCCAGCCCCCTAACTTCTTTTGACTATACCTCTACTTTCCTTTACTATGCATAAAAGCCTTTTTGGTGTATTTGCTTTTTTGTTGGAGGTTTATCTTTGTACTTTTATATTTAATTGCTTCTCATTAGGGGGGCACCTGACATCTGGGGCAAGAAAAACTGATGAAATGGCGTTGGCTGCATGTTTTATATCCCTAACGACCTGACATCATGGAAGCAGGGGCAGCAACTGACGCAGGACCCAAGACTTTGTTAATCAGGCCGACCGAGGGATACCTGCAAGCAGATAACTCAAATGTAATGACTGCAACAGTGAATACACTCAAACATCTACATTTATGGTAAGTGTACACAACTGTACTTTTCAACTGCATGGTCCCTTAGTTTGCAGATGATTTTGATTTAGATTTCTGTTATTCCATGGTTAGGGTGTATGTAACAATTGTGTCTGCATTTCATTTTATTACTGTATGTATTTATTTAATCAGTGGGTAAGTGGGCTATCTGAAGACCTTATTGAAGTCACAAGGTAGTCATTTGATTCATAGCACGGATGTAGACATATTGAGGGAACACCTGTATAGGGATAGAATATTGTGATTGTGACCTTGTGGAATACAGAATTGTGACTCTGCATCAATTAGTTAAGCAGCTCCAGAAAAGAGTGCTGTATATGTGTCGATCATTGAGGAACTCCTTTCCTCCATGGGACTTGAACTTTGTGGTGGTCTGGCTTGTCTGTCTGCACTTCTGGTAGCATTATAATTCATCCCTTGGAAACTGTTCCTGGTGGCCATCAGTTCTGTCTGCAGAATTCATGAACTTTATGACTCTCTGTCTAGGGAGGTAATGTTTTTAAATTCTGATACTCGTAAGTACACTTCCTAGAATAGTGAGACTTAATGTGCAAAAATGGGGCCATACATATACCAAGTCCGAGATCACTGTGTCTTAGAGCATTGCTTTTTCACAGAACTATAACTATCTTGAATATGATATATTTATGTAAGTAGTGGGAGTGTGGGGTAATGGGCAGTCCTCCACACTGTGGGATGCAGTGTGCTTTTTACATCCTCCTGAAAAAAAAATAGTATTAAAGTAGACCAGTAATTGTTGAAATTAACTGTTGTCCTTTTGCCCCCCCCTTAATTCTTGAACTTGAAATTAATGGTCTTGGATTTACAATAGGGGACATGGAGGGAACTTGTCTAGCCTTTTACAAGGACAGAGTCTGTGTTAAGTATAAATCCTTTTTTCTTCCTGTAGATGTTTTCGTAGCTTTTCTTAAACTAGTCCGTTAACATCCTGCAGCAGCAGAAGCTGTGTGGGAGATGAGCACTTCGGATTCAGGTCAGGATGCAGCACAAGTGATTCTATGTTTACAGTGAGACAGATAGTTGAGAAGAAGCTAGAGATCAGGAAGAAGCTAACTGAGCATTTCTAGACATGGAGAAAGCATATGACAAGGTCCCAAGAGAGCTGATTTCGACAGTCCTGCCATGGTTCAAGTCCTATAAACATTGGCAGAATTAGTGCAGGCTATGTACAAGGACCCAACGACACACGTGCATGAACAGTGGTTGGAATCCTAGAAGGGTTCTTAGTGGTAGTGGGTTTGCATCAGGGTTCATCTCTGAGCTCAAAGCAGTGATGAGCTACATTTGCAAACAGTTTGGAGGAGACCGATTGCAGTTTCATTACAGGCAGATTCTGAGCAAGAACTTCATCAGATGATAGTTAATGGAATGCAAAACTGAAGGCACATGGAATGAAACTGAGTACAGGTAAGATGGTTGTAATAATGGCATTTGGTAAATCAGACGAAGCTGAGAACTGAGATAGAAAGGAAAATAGTGTAACAAGTTAACAGTTTAAAGGACCTGAGAGGGGTTGTTGAGAAGAAGGGAAATCTAAATGAAGAGGTCAAAGCTAGTATCAGAGGGGATGCAGCCAACTGACATAGTATGTCAGGGATAGTGTGTGTTAGAAGAATGACAAAGAAGCTGATACGTAAGGTGTATGAAACAGTGGTGCAGCCATTACTGCTGTATGGTACAGAAAATTGGACAGTGAAAGTATAGCACTTGAGGAAAATAGATGTGATGGAGATGAAGTGCCAAAGACTGGTTGGTAGGATGCACACTGTGGGACAGACAAAGAAATATGGACATCAGAGCAAAAGTCCAGGCAACTCCAATTGCAGAGAAGGTAAAAGAGAACAGCAGTGCAGGACTCACTAAGCTGGAGCTCCATAGGTTCATAGGTAGGTACAAGGCCATCTGCCCGAAGGCAATTATAAGCCTAGCTGGAATGTGTTGGTTTTTGCCGCCCCCTTAGATTAGTTCCCTGTGCCTCTGTCCAGCAGAGCCATTGAAGTGATCCCTGGGGTAAACTTTCTGTTTCCCATCCACTTGTCAAGGTTTCTCTTGAAGAGGGTTAGCGGGGAGCTCCATCTAATGTAGATTTGAATCTTGTTCCAGAGCATGGGAAGTCTCTGGGACAGGAATCTATCCCTCCAGCATGTCCTATGTATTGTTGTGGTGAGGTTTAGATTCCTGGAGCGTGTGGTTTGAGGGGATATGGTTTTCTTTAGGTGGAGCATGTCCATCAATTCTGGGTTGGACATGGCCTTGTATGTCAGGCAGAGATCGCCTCTGAGTAGGTGGTATACAACCAAGTACAGCTGGAGTTTCTTCAGTCGAGCTGATACGGCATCTGCTTGAGGCCAGTGATCCTATTGGTGAGGTACTTCTGTGGTCTTTCCAGTTGTTGCAGGTGTCTTGTAAGGTACATCCCAAATGAGGCATTGTACTCTATGATGGGTCCACCCCCAGCACAAAAGACCACAGTGAAAAACTTCTCAAAAGCAGACTTCACTCTTCTTAAGACTGAGATGATATCCTTTAAGCCCACTGTGCCAGTGGATACCACATCCCACAATGCCGAATCCTTCACAAATGCTTTATATGGACATCTCCAAGAATGCATGGATCATGCAATCCCAAATAAATCCAAGTCCCTCTCCACCAAAGGCAAGCGTCCTGTCTGGTGGACCTCAGCCATTAACAAATTGTATAGCAAAAGAAGGAAGCTACTGCACGTCAGAGCAAAATCCCATGAAGGGAAGACATCTCTGATCAACATTAGCAGAAAACTACGTTCTCTCATAAAAACATCCAAGGCCAACTTTGAGAGAAAAATCGCTAAGGACACTAAAGATAACCACAAAGCCTTCTTCAGCTATGTTAGAAACCTGGGTAGAAACCCTCAGATATGCTCAGAGTTGGTTCATAACAACAAAAAATACACTGAACCCACAGATGTTGCCAGCATTCTGTCTGACAGGTTCAGTGCAAATTTCTCCCCTCCCTCACCCCCAAAAGAAGAAATACTTATCCCAGCTGAATGTAATCTCCCTGTCATCTCAGATGTCCAAGTGAGAACCGCCCTAAACAAAGCTAAAAACACATCAATGGGACCTGACTGTATCCTGGGTTGCGTGTTACGTGAACTCCAAGAGGAGCTAAACCCACACATAAAAATGCTATTTAACCTTAGCCTTACTTCGGGATATGTACCTGAACACTGGCGTACAGCAACAGTGGTCCCACTCCACAAAGGGGGTGCCTCTACAGACCCTGGAAACTACCGCCCCATAAGCTTAACCAGCCTGGTCTGCAAAGCTATGGAAAGAATCATTATGGAACTCATAAACAGACACATAGGGGACCTACAGACACTTGACCCTACCCAGTTCGGCTTTGTAAAGGGCAGATCCTGCCTTTTGAACCTGGTTGACTTTTTCGAAACAGTCACTAGAGCCATTGATGAGGGCAGAGCAGTCCATACAGCCTACGTGGACTTGGCTAAGGCCTTCGACACAATACCGCACTCAGGCATCATAGATAAGCTCAACAGCTTAAACGTAAACCTTTATGTCACTAGATGGGTTGCAAACTGGCTAAAGGACAGAACCCATGAAGTTAAAATTGCTGGAGCAATGTCAGACTCAAAGCCAGTCACAAGTGGTGTCCCACAGGGATCTGTCCTGGGACCCCTCTTGTTCGGCATTTATTTCTCAGATGTTAAAGCAAACATGGGAGGGCTGTGGCTGACAAAGTCCACAGATGACTGCAAACTAGGCGCCATAGTTGATACACCAGCGGACACATACATCCTACAAAAAGGCCTCACAGAAACGGACAACTGGTGCCGGAGTCACGGCCTTAAAATAATGCCAAAAAATGTATAGTCATCCCCTTTGGGAAAAACAAAGTACCCACAAATTATCACATAGACAGCAACCCACTGAGTATGGAAAAAGTAATCAGAGACCTAGGGACCCAAGTCGACAGCGACCTCTCATTTGACACCCACGTTGCCAAAGTGGTTAGAAAAACATTGTACCTTGCACACCTCATCATGAAGGGATTCACATCCAGATCCAAGGATGTCATTCTACCCCTATACTCCTCCCTCATCAGACCCATGATTGAGTACAATGCCCCATTTGGTATGTACCTCACCCAGCATTTGCAACAGCTGGAGAGACCACAAAAGTACCTCACCAGGAGGATCAAGGGTCTCCAACATATGTCTTATTCTGCCAGACTAAAGAAACTTCAGCTCTATTCAGTAACATACCGCCTGCTCAGAGGTTATCTCTGCCTGACGTACAAGGCAATGTCCAATCAGGATCTGATGGACATGCTCCACCTCAAAAAATCCAAATCCATCAGGACGACGAGAGCTAAAGACTTAAACCTCGGCACAAGTATGAATAGGACATGCTGGAGGGATAGATTCATAACCCAGAGGCTTCCCATGCTTTGGAACAAGATCCCAGTTCGTATTAGGCAGAGCCCCTCACTGACTCTCTTCAAGAGAAATCTTGATGAGTGGATGGGAGATCGTAAGTTTACCTCAGGGGTCACATCTGTGTCATTGCTAGACAGGGGCACAGTAAACTAATTCTATTATATAAGGGGACCTTCATTGTGTCACTACTAGACAGAGGCACAGTATTCTAAATTTATTCTGTACATTTTTTGTATCATTTCATGGGGTGGCAAAAGCCACATCACTATGGCTAGGCTTACAAATGCCCCAGGGCAGATAGCCTAGTACTATACTATGAAACTATGAGTGATGCGTAGAGGGGCCCAATGACCTCTTTCGATCTGGATGTAAACCCTTTTGTGATTAGGTGGGCCACATAGAAGGATTTTCTAACCACTTTGGCAATGTGATTATCAAAGGAGAGGTTACTATCTACTTGGGTCCCCAGATCCCTTATTACGTCTCCCATATTTAGGGGGCTACCACCTATGTGGTAGTTTGTGGGTATTTTGTTTTTTCCAGAGGGAATGACTATGCACTTTTTGGCATTTAGCTTGAGGCCATGGTTTTGACACCAGGTATCTGTCTCAGTGAGACTCTTTTGGAGGATGTCTGTGTCAGCCAGAGAGTCAATTATAACCCCTAGTTTGCAGTCGTCTGTGAACTTGGTCAGCCATAGTCCTCCTGTGCTTGCCTGTACCTCTGAGAAGTATATGCTGAACAGGAGGGGTCCTAGGACTGAGCCCTGGGGAATGCCACTTGTAACCAGTTTAGAGTCAGACCTAGCTCCCGCAACTCTTACAATGTGGGTTCTGTCCATGAGCCAGTTGGCAACCCATCTCGTGACGTAGGGGTTTATATTCAGGCTGGAGAGCTTGTCTATAATACCTGAGTAGGGAATGATGTTGAAGGCCTTTGCGAGGTCTAGGTAGGCTGTGTGGACCACCTTTCCTTCATCTATATCCTTGGTAACTGTCTCAAAGAAGTCCACCAGGTTTAGGAGGCATGATCTGCCCTTAACAAAGCCGAACTGGGTAGGGTCCAGTGTTTGGAGGTTCCCAATGTCTCTGTTAATAAGATCCATGATGATGCGCTCCATAGCTTTGCAGACCAAGCTAGGCAGACTTATAGGGCAATAGTTCCTGGGGTTCACTGTGGCTCCACCTTTTCTGTGTGCCACTCTGTGGGCACGTAGCCTGTGGAGAGGCTGAGTTTAAACAGTGTGTTTAGGTGAGGGGTTAGTTTATCTTTGAGCTCGTGTAGGACGCAGCCTGGGACACCGTCCGGTCCCATTGATGCTGTGTTTTTGGCTTTGGAGAGGGCTGTTTTAACCTGAGTGTCTGTGATTTCAGGGGCACTACATTCTTCTGGTATAGTTATGGGCCCTTTTGGGGGGTGAGAGGGGGGTGAAGTTTGCACTGAACCTGTCTGCCAGGATGTTGGCTATATTGGTCAGTTCAGTATATTTTGTGCCATTCTTCACTAACTCGGAGCAGATCTGAGAATTGCCACTTAGATTCTTGGCATAGCTAAAGAATGCCTTGTGGTTATCTTTGGAGTCCATGACAATTTTTCTTTCGAAGCTAACCTTAGATGATTTTATGAGGGAACGTAGTTTCTTCCTGATACTGATCAGGGATGTCTTCCCTTCTTGGGATTTTACTCTTTTTCTGTACTAGTTTCCTCCTTCTATTGTATAGCCTGTTTATGGCAGGAGTCCACCAGACTGGTTTCCTTTTCTTGGAGGAGTGAGTCTTGGTTTTGTTTGGGATAGCATGATCCATGCTTTCTTGTAGGTGCCCGTGGAGTGCATTAGTTCATAGGTAGGTACTTAAATTAGTTTCCTGTGCCTCTGTCTAGCAGGGCCATTGAAGTGATCCCAGGGGTAAATTTACGATTTCCCATCCACTCGTCAAGATTTCTCCTGAAGAGAGTCAGTGAGGGGCTCTGCCTAACATAAATTGGGATTCTATTCCAGAGCAAGGGAAGTCTCTGGGACAGGAATCTGTCCATCCAGCATGTCCTGTTTATTGCTGTGCTGAGGTTTAACTCGCTGGAGCATGCGGCTCTAAGAGATTTGGTTTTCTTGAGGTGGAGCATGTCCATTAATTCCGGGTTGGACATGGCCTTGTATGTCAGGCAGAGATCACCGCTGAGCAGGCGGTAAGCAACCAAGTAGAGCTGGAGTTTCTTTAGTTGAGCTGCATAGGGCATCTGTTTGAGGCCCACGATCCTCTTGGTGAGGTACTTCTGTCGTCTTTCCAGCTGTTGCAGGTGTTGAGTAAGGTACATTCCAAATGGGGCATTGTAATCTGTTATGGGCCTAATGAGTGATGAGTAGAGGGGCTTAATGACCTCTCTTGATGTAGATTTTAACCCTTTCTTGATTAGGTGGGTTACATAGAAGGATTTTCTAACCACCTTGGCAGTGTGATCATCAAAGGAGAGGTTGCTATCTACCTGGGTCCCCAGATCCCTAATTACATCTTCCGTACTTAGTGGATTACCACCTATGTGATAATTCGTGGGCACTTTGTTTTTCCCAAAGGGGATGACTATGCACTTTTTGGCATTTAGCTTGAGGCCATGGTTCTGACACCAGGTGTTTGTCTCCGTGAGACCCTTCTGGAGGATGTCTGTGTCAGACGGAGAATCGATTATGGCCCCTAGTTTGCAGTCATCAGTGAACTTGGTCAGCCATAGTCCTCCCGTGCTTGCCTGTACCTCAGAGAAGTATATACCGAACAGGAGGGGTCCCACGACTGAGCCCTGTGGGATGCCACTTGTAACTGGTTTAGAGTCGGACATGGCACCCGCAACTGTGACCATGTGAGTTCTATCCATGAGCCAGTTGGCAACCCATCTTGTGACATAGGGGTTAATGTTCAAGCTTGTGAGCTTATCTATAATGCTAGAGTGGAGAATGGTGTTGAAGGCCTTAGCGAGGTCCAGGTAGGCTGTGTGGACTACCTTTCCCTCATCAATGGCCTTGGTAACTGTTTCAAAAAAGTCAACTAGGTTTATGAGGCAGGATCTGCCTTTAACAAAGCCGAATTGGGTAGGGTCCAGTGTGTGGAGGTTCGCAATGTCTTTGTTTATGAGTTACATGATGATGTGCTCCATAGCTTTGCAGACCAGGCTAGTCAGGCTTATAGGCTGATAGTTCCCAGGATCTGTTGTGGCACGACCTTTGTGGAGCGGGATAACTGTTGCTGTATGCCATTCCTTGGGTACATAGCCTGTGGTAAGGCTCAGTTTGAACAGTGAATTAAGGTGAGGGTTTAGTTCATTTTGGAGCTCGTGTAAGACGCAGCCTGGGGTACCATCCGGTCTCATTGATGCTGTGTTTTTGGCTTTGGAGAGGGCTGATTTCACCTGCGTGTCTGTGACGTTTGGGGCTCTGCATTCTTCTGGGATGGGCACGGGCCCTTTTGGGGGTGAGGGGGGATAAAGTTTGCACTGAACCTGTCAGCCAGGATGTTGGCAATGTCAGTTGGTTTAGTGTATTTTTTGCCATTTTGCACTAGCTCAATGCAGATCTGAGAGTTGCCACCTAGGATGTTCATCGTGTTTCACTGTTGCAGACATTACACTAGGGTTATTCTGCTGGCAGGCTACCCGCAGTCGGCCTGAATTCCAAAGTCCTGGTCCAGCGTCGGTTGCTGTTGCCTCTTCCCTGACGTCAGTGCTCCGGGGGTATAAAAGATGCAGCCGATGCCATTTTCTTCAGTCTTTCTTGCCGTGCGGTGCCCGAAGCAAAAGCAGTTCACAAATGCCAGTCGGCCGACTCCTGAGATTTTCGAAATTGAATTTCAGATCTGAAGTCTTCTATAAAGCTAAGTACCCCGTTGGGGAAACATTTTTCTTGCTCCAGACTGATGTCAGAAAAAGTTAACAATTGTATTTCTTGTGGGAAGCAAATACCTCATAAGGATTTTCATTCTTACTGTATTCCTTGCCTAGGCCCTGAGCACGACGTTGCTAGTTGTCGGTTTTGTGCTAGATTTAACCAATGCACTATTAAGCGTTGGTACGATTTTGCTTTTCATTACTTTGGCCGAAGGTTTAACTATATAAAGCCGTCAGAACAACTGACGACCGGAATTCATAAAAAGCGCAAGGAAAATGAAAAGGACAGGCATCCGAGGTCCAAAACCGATGAAGCCTCTTCTAGGTCAGTCGCCGGTTCTCAGTGAGGTGCTTTCGCAGCCCCTGACACCTGCTACCTCAGAGCCACAGGCCGCCTCCGACTCCCACTTGGAAACAACTAGGCCTCTGGATACTGAAGGTATTGGGCCTTCGGAAAATAATCCCTCAGATGGGTCCAGAGCCTCTGAGCAGGCATCGGCTTCTGAGGGTGTTGTTAGACCTACGCAGCTTTATATCAAGCCAACTTCAGCATCCAAGACAAAGACTAAAACAGTTTTAAAGACAAGGAAACAAGTACAGCATTCTCCAGGACAGACTTCCATGCCTAAGAAACAGATGCTCAAAATGGCCGAAGACCTAATTACTTTGATCAGGGGTTCCCATCTCCCTCCTGATAAGAGGCCTAGGCAAGATACTGAGTATGATTCCTCTGATCAGGTTTCTATTTCCTCTGACTCCTCTTCAGAACAGGGATACTCTATTCCTCCCTATGAGGATTCTGATGCTGAAGAATCTATTCCTTCAGCTTCTCCTCCTGAGGATTACTCATTTGGGGAAACCCTGCATACCATGAGGGAGCATTTCCACTGGGAGAGCCAAGATTATTCAGATTCTAAGAAAAGGCTCAGAGACTTTCTTCTACTACCTCAGCACAGACCTCTTGCTATTCCACCTGTTCTAGACATTGTAGATGATGTATTTTCAGAGTCTGGCCTGTCTCCCGACTCTTTACCTCCTGCGCCTGTTAAGCCAGACAGATACCACAGGGTTCCAGATTCTCATAAATTTCTATATAAAAACCCTGCTGCTGACCCAGAAACTATTTCTCAGGGTCCCAAAGGGGTCAAGGCTGCTACAGCAAAAATCCCTGTCCCCTCAGATAGAGATTCTAGGGCACTGGACAGATGGGGGAAAAAAGTTTACACTTCTGCTACCTTGGCTGTAAGGACTTTAAATTGTCAGTTTCATATGCTTAAATATCAGCAATACTTAATGTCTCTGTTAAAACAGAAAATGTTGACAAATTCTGAATGTTCGGAGAACAAGGAATTGCAGGATTTATTGCATGTAGCTGAACAAGTGGGAAAACATACTTTGCAATGTGGTTATGATTCACTGGAGGCCTCTTGCAGGGCTGCTGTAACAGGTTCAGTTATTAGAAGGCATGCTTGGTTAAAGGAACAGACTCTGCTTGATCATGTTAAAGTAAAATTATTGGATGCTGCATTATAGCATGATACTTTGTTTGATGTTAAGGCAGAAGAGGTGTTGAAGAAAATGGAGGATAAAGCTAAATCTATGCAGACAGCGAAGGATTTCTTACAGGTACAGCCACCCAGATTTAGCAGGAACTGGCCTTCTAAGAATTGGTCCTTTCCCGTGTCAGACAGGCCACAAAGAGGCAGATACAGACACCCTAGAGGCAGACAACAGCCCCAGGGCTCATACAGGCCCAAACAATGGGGTGCTTCTACCTCCAAAAGCGGAGAAGGACAAATCACAGCCATATAGGAAACCGTCCCAATGACTTCCCTCTGCCAGTGCCAAGCATTTATCTTTTGGCAGCACCCTTAGGGGGAAAGCTAGCACTTTTTTCAAAAAATTGGCACACGGTCACCCAGGACAAATGGGTCCTAAATATAGTCTCTCAGGGCTACAGGTTCCACTTTCACACACTTCCAAAGGCAAAAGGTATGTCAGCCCTGCCACACAATCAATGGGCAGAGGCACAAAAAACAAGTTTCATCTCTCATGGACATGAGGGTCATTCAGCCAGTGCTACAACAAGAGCAGGGACAATGATTTTACTCAAGACTTTCCTTAGTACCAAGAAAGGACAAAGCATGGAGACCAATTCTGGACCTGTCTATTCTAAATACTTTTCTGGATATTCCGAAATTCAAAATGTTGACTCTACAACAGCTTCTGCCCATGCTGGGCAAGAAGGCTTGGCTTATAACTTTGGACCTCAAAGAGGCATACCTGCATGCCCCAGTCAGACAATCTTGCAGAAAATACCTCAGATTCATAGCTGGCTCAATGCATTACCAATTCTCTGCACTGCTCTTTGGCTTATCTACTGCACCCAGGGTCTTCACAAAATGCCTGGCACCAGTAATTGCATATTGCAGACAAAGAGGAATTCAAATATATTCCTACTTGGACGACTGCCTTATTCAAGCAGAGACCAAAGACATTCTACTAAAGCATCTGGCGTTTGTAAAAAGATTACTAATTTGCCTATGGTACACCGTAAACGAAAAGAAATCAAAACTAGTACCCTCTCAAGAGATAATATTCCTGGGTGCAAGCTTAAATACAACTGCGCAGATGGCTTATCTCACGCCAGACAAAGGCAACTTGACTTCTTACTTCGAAAGCATGGCAACAAAGACCCAGTTATCTGCAAGAAAAATTCTGCAGGCTCTGGGCTACATGGCCCTCCTGCATTCTGCTAATTCCATATGCAAGACTGCATATGAGGAAACTACAATGGTATCTAAAAAGTGTTTGGACTCAACATTGCCACAGCCTGGAATCATTAATTTCACTCATTCCCTGCCTGCAACAGGAGTTTCGATGGTGGGCACAGGCCTGTCACCACAACAACAAGGGACAACCATTCACTTTACCCACAGCCAGGCAAACACTAACAACAGATGCGTCAGATTATGCCTGGGGGGCCCACATGGCAGGAAAATGTATTCAGGGCACATGGCCCCCAAGCCAAAGGCATCTTCACATCAATCAAAAAGAGATGCTAGCTGTACAAAATGCCCTGACAGCCTTCATGGACCTACTTCATCCAGGACAGCTGCTGATAAAGACGGACAACACCACAGTTATGTGGTACATAAACAAGCAGGGGGGCACACATTCCTACCCCCTCTGCAGACAAGCCATGATTTTGTGGAGCACAGCATTGACCTACCAAGTACACCTGCAAGCACAATTCCTGCCAGGAAAAAATGCTCTGGCAGATGAACTAAACAGAAACCTCATGGATCCTCACGAGTGGAAACTAGATCCACAAATCTTCAGCATGATAACAAGGAAATGGGGATGCCCAGACATAGATCTTTTTGCCTCCCCTCACAACTGCCAACTTCAGAGATACTGCACAAGGACTTATCACAAACAAGCATGGAAGATGGATGCCTTGTCATTCAGCTGGAACAACCTTACAGAATATGCCTTTCCTCCACTACCTCTCCTCCCCAAGGTACTCCTAAAGGTAAGACAAGAGAAGCCACAAATTATACTAATTGCCCCAGATTGGCCACGCCAACACTGGTACCCAATCCTAAGGAGCTTGTCCCAAGGCCCAGCCTGGACATTGCCTCAAATTCCTCATTTACTGACCCAACAAAACAATCGGATCCTGCACAGCCAACACAGAACCCTAAATCTAGCTGCATGGCGGATAGTGTAACCATTCAGAATGCACCTCTCTCTAAAGCGGTTATGGATGTTATTTTGGAGGCCAGGAGGCCCAGCACCAGAAAATCTTATGCAGAAAAATGGAAGAGATTCTGTGCATGGAACCAGGCACAAGGAATTGACACACTTGTTCCAAATATACCTCAGATTTTACAATATCTAACTGAGATGCTGGACAAAGGCCTATCCTTCTCATCAAGATCCATGCCTCTGCCATTTCAGCTCATTACAATACAGACCCACCTATTTTTTCACATCCATTGCTTAGGCAGTTCCTCAGGGGGGCCAAAAATATAAGACCTCCAAGGAGAGCACCAATACCTGCAAGGGACCTCAATTTTGTCTGGGAAAAACTCACACAGCCTCCTTTAGAGCCAGCCAATACAGCTGAGATAAAATTCTTATCATGGAAAACAGCTCTGCTCCTAGCAGTAACTTCAGCAAGAAGAGTCTGAGTTACAGGCATTAATGGCTGTGGAACCTTTTATTATCTTCCATCTGGACAGGGTTTCTCTAAGGACAAACCCAATATTCATGCCTAACGTAGTGTGGCTCTTAACCAAACCATTCATTTGTCTACTTTTTTCCCAAACCCACACAATAAAGGGGAGAGACTTCTGCATTCGTTGGACATTCACAGACAGCTACACTTCTACTTGGATAAAACTAAATCTTTCAGAAAGACAGAGCAACTTTTAGTGGCATATGCTGCAGGATCACAAGGAAAGGCTATCTCAAAGCAGACTATTTCAAAATGGATGGGACACTGCATTCATTTCTGCTATTCACAACATGGCAAGTCAGTGCCTAAGGGCATTAAACCACATTCTACCAGGGCAGCAACCACCTCAGCAGCCTTCCTCAGAGGAGTACCAACCAAGGATATTTTGGAGGCTGCAACTTGGACTTCAGTGCACACTTTTCCTAAGCACTACCACTTACCTCTTTACTCAAAATCCAGAGCAGGCTTTGCCACTGCAGTTCTGCAGGGCCTTATAGCCACTCTTAATTCTATTTAGACCCAGCCGCCCAACCTCAGCTTTGGGATTCAACCCAAGTGTAATGACTGCAACAGTGAAACACGATGAACATATTACAGTTGTGTACCTACCGTAAATGTAGATGTTCAAGTGTATTCACTGTTGCAGTCCAGGTTACGCACCCACCATCCCCCTTTCTTTGCTGGGAATTATCTGTACTTCTCTAACCTATACAACCTATGTGGTGTATTTGCTTGTAGATGATGGTAATGTTTATTTTAGTGCATGCTTTTATAAGCAATGTTTTTAGCCTCCCTTTTGGGGGCACCTGACATCTGGGGCAAGAAAAACTGAAGAAAATGGTGTCGGCTGCATCTTTTATACCCCTGGCGCACTGACGTCAGGGAAGAGGCGACAGCAACCGACGCCGGACCAGGACTTTGGAATTCAGGCCGACTGCAGGTAGCCTGCCAGCAGGATAACCCTTGTGTAATGACTGCAACAGTGAATACACTCTAACATCTACATTTATGGTAGGTACACAACTGTACTTTCTTGACATAGCTAAAGAAGGCTTTGTGATTATCTTTAGAGTCTTTGGCAATTTTTCTTTCGAAACTGGCCTTGGATGATTTTAAGGGATCGTAGTTTCTTGCTAATACTGATCAGGGATGCCTTTCCTTTTTGGGATTTTGCTCTATCTTGTAATAGTTTCCTCCTTCTGTTGTATAACATGTTTATGGCCGGGGACCACCAGACTGGTTTCCTCTTTTTGGAGGAGTGAGTCTTGGTTTTACTTGGGATGGCTCGCTCCATGCATTCCTGTAGGTGCTCATAGAATGCATTTGTAAAGGATTCGGTGGTTTGGGCAGCATTATCTTTTAGCAAGGGGGCTTTGAAACTTTCCACCTCGGTTTTGAGAAGTGTGAAGTTTGTTCTTGAAAAGTTTTTCACAGTGGTTTCCTTGACTGGGGTTGGGGTTGGGATGCGGATGTCCAGTGTGATTAGTTTATGGTCTGATCTTACCAGTGAGGGGTTTACCTCTGGTGTGGAACACTGATCCCCCATGTTGGTGATGATCAGGTCCAATATGTTGTCACCTCTTGTGGGCGTGGTGACCAGTTGTTCCAGGGCGTTTGAGTTTATAACCTCTAGGAAGCGTTGGCCAAAGGAGTTTGTACTTGAGTAGTTTTCCCAGTCAATATAGTAAAGGATTTTGCAGCTTGGACAGCATTATCCTTTAGCTTGGGGGCTTTTAAACTTCCCACCTTGGTCTTAAGTAACGTGAAGTTTGCTTTTGAAATGTTTTTCACGGTGGTTTCTTTGACCGGGGGTGGTGGTGGCGGAATGTGGATATCCAGAGTGATTAGTTTATGGTCAGATCTAACCAGTGGAGGGGTTAACCTCCGGTGTGGAACACCGGTTGCCCATGTTGGTGAAGACCACGTCCAATATGTTGTCACCTCTGTTGGGGGTGTTGACCAGTTGATCCAGGGCGTTTGAGTTTATAAATTCTAGGAAATGTTGGGCAAGAGAGTTTGTACTTGAGTAGTTCTCCCAACTTATGTTTGGGTAATTGAAATCGCCCAATATCTGGGTGTTTGGTAGGACCTTTGTTTCCAGGAATGTGGAGTGGGGGTCCTGGGACGTGGTGGGTGATCTGTAGCAAGCTATAATTTCAGTAGCAGTTTTGCCCATTGTTAGTTGCATGTGAATGATCTGTGAACCATCGTGCTGTGCCACTAACCTGGAGGTGTGGGTATCTTTGATGAATATGGATACTCCCCCGCCTTTTGTATTTTGGTCCGGGTTTTGTGGCCGAAATGTATGGTATGAGTTGTAGCCTGGTAGTGCTGGGGTGCTCTCTGGAGCCTTAAACCAGGTTTCTGTTACTGCACATATATCGATTTTCTCCATACTGAGGAGTGCTTCGAGTGAGTGCATTTTGAGGTTTAGAGTTCTGGCATTGAGTAGAATTACCCGCAGTTTTTTGTTACTTGTGTTATTTACAGCGGTGGGTTTGTCTTTTGGGCCTTGCCTAAAAAAGGCACTATGGGGGTGACAAGAGCCTTGGTCAGTATTCGAAAGCCTAAGGGTGATAGGTGCAAGCCGTCTCTAGCGAAGCAGTGTGGCTTGTCGAGCATGTCATCCCAAACTGACTGACACTGGATCCCCTTTGAATGACACTAGAAGCTTAGCCAATTGTTGAAATTTATATTTTTTTCTCTATACAGTGTATCATTCTTGGTGAGGGCTGGATGCTAGTCAGGGTCATACCGACCTGGTTTACGTGATCAGAGAGCTCCTCCATGTCTCTTTTCATGTAGTCCAGGGAGGTATGGCTCATGTCATTCACACCAACATGGACAATGACAGAGTCCTATTTGTACTTGTTCTGGAGTGACCCGAGTGCTTGTGTTATGTGGTGGATCCTGGCACCCGACAGGCAGCTAACAGTAACCTTCTCCTTGTTCAGCCTAGTGAGTGGGACGTCATTGTGCCTGACTATAGAGTCACCTATTACTAGTGTGTTGGGTATGTTATTTTGCCGTAAGGGCTGTGATTGCATGGCACACTGGCTTTGTGAAGTATGTGTTTCATGGTTTGTGTTGGGGGTGAAGGTTGCTTGGATGTCTGCTTTGGAGGTCTGTGTTGCTTTTGCAGATTTTTATTTAGAGCCTCTGAGTATGTTTTCGTGTATTTATGTGTGTTTTTTGCCGGTGCTGGTTTCATAGGTCTATGTGAGACTGGTGGTATGATGCAAGTAACTCCCTTCTCTCTTGACTACCTGGTCCAGTCTTGAGTTGTGAGAGCTTAGCCTCCATTTTGGTAGCATAATTGCATCTCTCGCATGTATTTGTGTTTGGTGGAAGGAGGAGAGGGTTGTTTGTGTACATGAGGTAATTGTAATTGTAACATTGCCTCAAAATGCCCAGATTCACCAGTTGGACCAGAGAGTACACCTGAAACTGCCCTTTGGACATGCCTGGATAGGTACAGTGAACTGTTTTACTGATTGGCTTGTAAAGTCGAATAGAGACCCTTGTCCTTCTCTACAGTATAGGGGGGTCTAGTGCTAAGGTTTATTAGTGCTTGCTATGAGTTTTGAACAAGTGCAGGGATGAGAAGTGAATGGTTTGAGTGCTTAAGTTGAAAGTTTGTCTAGTTCCAAGGGAAAAATTGAAGAGTAGACTTTGTAGAGCTGGGGATAGTTATACCCTAGCTAACCGGCGCTGCAAATGCAGGTTTTATAGTAGGGAAATGAAAGAGATGGAAATTAGCCCAAAATAGCAAATAAACTACTAATTTCTGGGCTGAAACCACTCCTCCAGGGACAGATACGCTGTTCAAAGCTGCCTCCCTCACAGTGAACAGAGAAACTTCCTTCTATCCAAGTAAGGTATGGGCAAACACAGAAACTTGTAACACAGCCCTGAATTCAGCACTAACCTGAAAACTGGACTATACTAGCTTAGAAAGGCGGGAAAACAAGTATATATATATATATATATATATATATATATATATATATATATATATATATATATATATATATATTTTTTTTTTTTCAGAAAATAAAGCAGATAAAATCAAAAAACACTTTAAATGCACAGAAATGGCTATCACACTTGAGTGTGTAGCTTACAACAGTTAAAACAGGTAATTTAAACACAAAAACGACTTTGTTAAAGTGCAGGCAGTAAAATAAGTACAATATGTAGCTGAAACAAGCTTTTTAAGTCGCAGAAACTCTAGAAAATCAGCGTTTTAGGCGGAATTAGCTAAAGGAAGCAAGAAAATGAACACCCCGACATCCTGCTAGATGTCACCTACATGGCAAGCCAGAGCCCCACCCCCTTCCCTCCAGGAGGGATGAGCCAGCAACTCCCATCCTTACTCACCAACTTCTATAGGTGGCAGAGTCACTATTCGAACACTGGTTGGCTATGACATAGTGAGGCTTTATGCTCTGCTCCATGGAGCTGGACAAATTCATGCTGTTTCGTAATTTGCATGGGGATACTTGCTTATGACTTGGGGTGAATTGGCAGGCTATGTGGATGACCAAGTTTATATAGCCACTGAATTGTGTCATGGTGCTTATTGGCCAAGTATGCAGATGTCTTGAATGCATGACTTTGCTGGACAAAAACATTGTTCTCCAATCGTATGGAATCCCTTGTCTAAATAAAGGAGTGGAATGATGCCACCATCATTAACTCATGAAATGTTTGTCTTGTCCACAGGCGCATCTTATAGTGTAGATTTTGCATCAAAACTTAATGTCATCTTTTTATGCCAACAAACCTTCAGAAACATACTTAGAAAAAACACGACTGTGCATGACTTCTTGTATCTGACTCATCTGCATTTTTAGCATTAGGTTGCGATTAACAGTTGTTGAAGCTGGTGTTGAGCACACTGTGTTCCTGTTAAATGTTACATCATCACTGTGTTCTGTTAGTACTGCTTGTAATACTTTTTGCATTGAACCTTCTTATTGTAAGATTAAATTAGTTAAGCACACACATTTTCATGCATTCTCTTTGTTTCTTTGTTGATGCAGAAAACAGAATTTTGTCTAGCAATTTTGTCAGCATCCATTTTTTTTTATTTTAGAACAAAGCATTTGTTAACAAAGACTGTAGACTGCAAGTACACTGCATGCAGTGATCTCTTCTCCTTACTCATATTGACCTATACAGTCTGTTCATCATACTTCTTTTTCAAAACAGCACCATCTTTATTTTAAGTAGTTTAACCTTATTACTTGATGTACAGTATATTTCAAGCAGTTTGTTCACGCAGAATATAAGCGATGGAGAACCAATGCGCATGGATTTGAGTGCTTCTTTCCCTTTTCTGTTGTGAATTTCAGTTGTCACGTCTGCAACTGCATCCCTTCCTGTTTACATTACTTGATGTTTATGGATGCCCATGGTCATGCTTCAGAAAGGGTCGAAGTGACTTACAAAGGCTGCCTGGGTCTGTGATGAAAACAAAGATGTTAGTTCTTCTAAAGTGGTAAGGAGATAGCTAGATGTCTGTAGTTATAGGCCTCTCTAAATTCAGGTGTGAAATACTGGTCATATAGATAGACAAGAACAGTCATTGGAGCTGTTGGTAAAATGGCTGCAGATAGATCTTCATTTGATAAATGTAGCTGCTAAGTATGATCTTGGGACATTTTGTGATAATAGTATTGGGAATGGGGTTGTAGTGTTTTTATTAAGAAAGGATTTTAACTTACTGAAATATAACTTATTGTTTGCAGGCAGTGGAGGAAGTACAGGAAGTAGGGAAGAGGTTGCAGTTGAAGGGGTGAGTTAGTCATGTCACAGTTCTTGTCAGTTGAAGCAGCTCCTTATAGCAGTTACATTAAATGGAAAGTCTATGGGTTCAGCCTACATATTCACAGCCTTCTATAGTATTTTATAATGAGAGGGTAACTTCAGCTATTGATACATTTTTCCCCAAAAACTGTCAGTTATTACCTTGAACAAGAAAGCATGACTTATTTCCTTCCATCTATCCTCCTCCTCAATCTCTATAGGAAATTAGTTTTAGAAGGTTTAGTCAGCTTTACTGTTGGCAAATTAAAAAAAAATGTATTGCAGGGTCTGTATATTTTTGTTAGGATTCAGTAGGTTTAAACAGTTGATGGGTCCATCAGGGCTAACTTCACAAGGAGCACTGCAACATCTACTGATCGATCTCCTTTGAGCAATCTGTTTGATTGTTGTCTGCAGTATGTACTTCTACCAGGCATTGTAGATTGGCTTGTGTTTTGAGGTCTAGTGGTGGTTACACTACAGCTGTCTTGCCTAGGAGTTTTCAAGGTGGCCACTGAGTAGCAGCTATTAAGCTATGCTCTGCAGAAAGGAATTTTATTCTGACTAAAGGGTGTTCTAAATTCTGGGCAAAAAATAGAAAAAAAAAAGCTAACAATTACTGCTTAAAATTTAAAAAGGGAGTACTATAATTCTGATAAGTTTTTCTGTCAGAAAATCTCCACCTAGGAAATCTTGGATTTTTCTGCAAATGATTTCTGCCAGTTTCATATGGAGAATTTTTTTGTAAAAAGATTTTCAACAAGTGTTGGCATCCATACAAGAGTTTACTCTGAAGGTAGACAAGTTCCAAAGTAAAATGGATTTTCTACATGATAATTGCTCATAACGGGCTATTTAAATGACACAGAGGGAAGGATGAAAGAAGAAAGTCACACGTATTTTTTTGCTGAATCAAAATACCTGGTTCACTAGTAAAGCAGAGCATTTAGAAAACAGAGGAAAAAGAATCAATCCCAGAAGTTTTTTTCAGTCCCTGAGAAGACTGAAGGAAATGAATTGGATACTTTTTTAACCTACTGGATACCACACATACTGAATTTGCAGGAAGGTTTATATTTTGGAATAAAAATGCATAGAGCTATTGCCAAACCCAGTCCAGTAAATTCCTCATCAAAATCTTTATCTATTGTGGTAAAGTGCCTCTCCTATCTGGATAAAGAAGTACTGAAAACTGCTTGGATTATATCCCCAATAAAAATGGGACAACATCCTTATAAAGTTTGATAACGACTATATAACCAAGCTACTTGACAAGAGAATGTTAGATATTGGTCAAAAGTCTGAACTAAAACGGTGTTAATTGTTAATGTTTACCTATTGCAGTCAGAAAGGCTAAAACTTTTCCTTTCAACTTGTCCAAGAATATTCAGTACACTGAATGAAGGTACTGGTTATACCAAAAGTAAAAACATTATTTCAAACAATGGGAACATGGACTAGTATTCTATACTGAATAGGTATTCTGGCAAAAATGGTTTGGACTGAAGCTACAACCAAAAAACCCAAAGTTCCAACACTTTTTCTCATTTGGTCAAAAATGTATAAAGTTAAAAATAAATGAAGTTTATGTACTCTTTAACAAAAAATATGTACTGAAAGTGTCTTTTCAGATTTTGAATGTACAACACAAGTTAATTTTCTGTTATGCTGTTTATAAATTGCTCTTCGTATTGATCACTGCTGTAGTAATCTCAGCTATTATATGGGTTATATCCTGCATAGGATATAACAGCCAGTCATCCTCCAAAGCTACAGGGCACCTTCCATGCACCCAAACTATTAGTCATCTCAAACTGAACTGACTAAAAGACAGATTTGGGCACCAAGTCCTTCAGAGCTTTCTGCCACCAAAGAGGATGCTTCTTGGTGGCATTACAAGGATTAATGGTCCGCTTGAGCTGTTCCATTGCTGTGTCGATAAGTTCCCTTTGGGCAAAAACATTCCACATATTTTAATGTTTAAACATTACTTTCCTGTTTAGAAAAGTAGATTTTAAGCTAGGAGTATGTGTTTTTATTGACTGTCAAGTAACTTTATTGTATTTTTAAATGGTGTGCACATTTGTGATTTGACAATTTAAAAGGTGATTTGAACATTCTAAACCCATATTTTTCAGTGGAGAAACTGTGTTTAAATTACTTTTTGAGGCTGGTAAATGTTGGAGTTCATTTTGCTGGGTATGTACTGTTTTTTTTTAAATTTACCGGCTTTTGCTGCACGGGTTGACCATGGAACAAAGTACTGGTCCCACAATGGGTGCTCCCCTATCTACAAAAAGAAAAAGTTAGCTAAACAGCCTTTGCTGTCCCACCAGGCTAACAGTTTGCCTCGGCTTCAGGTGGGCAACTCTGCTGTGGCCAAAGTTGGTTCCTCAGACCACTCATTGTTTTCTCTGGATCTCTCTAGTGTTGTCCATACAACCAGTGCAGACTGGGGGTCAGCAATTTCCTCTGTCATTGTTGGGGTCCCTTTTGTGGGCAAAGGAGAGTCACTTTTGTCAGTGTTTGAAGAAGTGGCAGGGAAGTGCCCCTGCTTACCTAGAATGTTTTGCCCATCCCTGGGGAAGCTGTTGCCACCATTAAAATTCTGTTTGTCCCAACTTTCCTGTTAAAAAGAAACAGAAAACTAAACATGTATCTTCTCCTGCTTCAGTTTACTAGAAATTAGTACTTTATTAAGTTTGGATCAGGATCTTATACAGGCATTGACCCTCCTAATCAAGTGGTTTCTGGTAAAAGAAGAAAGGATACCTGTTTTCCTGAAAAAGATTTAAGAAATTGAATCTGGAGAGGAATGAAATGGGACAGATACTGATGTTCATCGTGTTTCACTGTTGCAGTCATTAAACTTGGGTTATCCTGTCGGCAGGCGACCCGTAGTCTGCCCGAGTTCCAAAGTCTTGGTCTGGTGTCGGTTGCTGTCGCCTCTTCCCTGACGTCAGTGCGCCAGGGGTATAAAAGTTGCAACCGACGCCATTTTCTTCAGTCTTTCTTGCCGTGCAGTGCCCGAAGCATAAGCAGTTTGCAAGTGCCGGTCGGCCGACTCCTGAGATTTTCAAAATTGAATTTCAGAACCGAAGTCTTCAATAAAGCTAAGTACCCCGTTGGGGAAACTTTTTCTTGCTCCAGACCGATGTCAGTAAAAGTTAATAATTGTATTTCTTGTGGGAAGCAAATACCTCATAAGGACGTCCACTCTTACTGCATTCCTTGCCTAGGCCCTGACCACGACGTCACTAGTTGTCAGTTTTGTGTTAGATTTAATAAATGCAGTATTAAACGTCGGTTTGATTTTGCTTTACATTATTTTGGACGAAGATTTAATTACATAATGCCGTCGGAACAACCGGCGACCGTAATGTATAAAAACGCAAAGAAAAAGACAAGCATCCGAGGTCCAAAACTGACGACGAAGCCTCTTCTAGGCCAGTCGCCGGTTCTCATTGAGGCGCTTTCGCAGCCCCTGACACCCGCTACCTCAGAGCCACAGGCCGTAACCGACAGCACGTGGAGACACCGAGGCCTATGGAAAATATACCCTCAGATGGGTCCGGAGCCGTTGAGCAGGCACCGGCTTCTGAGAGTGTTTTCAGACCTCCACAGCTTACAATTAAAGCTACTACAGCAGCAAAGGCAAAGTCAAAAACACCATTAAAGACAAAGAAACAAGTGCAGCATTCTCCAGAACAGTCATCCTGCCTACGAGACAGATGCTTAAAATGGCCAAAGACCTTATTACTTTAATCATGGGCCCCCCTCCTGACAAAAGGCCTAGGCAAGACACTGATTATGATTCCTCTGATCAGGTTTCCATTTCTTCTGATTCTTCCTCTGACCAGGGCTAGTCTCTCCCTCCCTATGAGGACTCTGATGCTGAAGAATCCATTCCTTCAGCCTCACAGCCTGAGGATTACTCTTTTGGGGAAACCATGCTCATCATGAGGGAACACTTCCATTGGGAGAGCCAGGATTACTCAGAATCCAAGAAAAGGCTCAGAGATTTCCTTCTATTGCCTCAGCACAGGCCCTTGGCTATCCCCCCTGTGCTTGATATTGTTGATGATATTTTTTCTGAAAGCCAGGATTACTCAGAATCCAAGAAAAGGCTCAGAGATTTCCTTCTATTGCCTCAGCACAGGCCCTTGGCTATCCCCCCCCTGTGCTTGATATTGTTGATGATGTTTTTTCTGAATCCAGTCTGTCTCCAGATTCTTTACCCCCTGCACCAGTAAAGCCAGACAGGTACTACAGGGTCCCTGACTCTCATAAATTTCTTTACAAAACTCCCGCTGCGGACCCAGAAACTATTTCTCAGGGTCCAAAAGGGGTTAAAGCTTCCACTGCCAAAAATCTTGTCCCCTCAGAGAGGGATTCCAGAGCTCTGGACAGATGGGGGAAAAAGTTTACACTTCTTCTACTTTAGCTGTAGGAGCTTTAAACTGTCAGATGTTAAGTTGTCAATCTCACCTTCATTCTTGCTTGATGGGTTCGGAGCCGATCCTCGGCTCCGACTCGGCACTTTGCTAAGCTCGAAAGTCACTTTTACCAGCTCGAGGCAGCCCCATATCCCATGATGCAAGGCGGTAAGTACCCAGATCTCGTTTGCCGCTTCGCTGATGAGGTCCTCCTTTTACCAGCTCCTGGTAAGTGTTTATATTTAAACTGCTAGTTGCCCCTATCAGATAAAAAAATCATTTTTCTTAAAAATCTTTCACTTTTAGTTAATTGTAAGCCCCTTTTTGACTAACTTTATTCTTCCATCTTCATTTTTTTAGTCAGGCCTTTCTTTCCCTCCCATCCCCCCCCCCTGTCAGGGTGTGTGTGTGTGTGTGTGTGTGTGTGTGAGGTTTTTTACTTGTTATCTTTAATTTTAATTGTCTGATTTGGGACTGTGTGTGTACTGCTTGTGTAACCATAATGTCCAAAGAGCAGAGGGTCTCAGGCTTCAAGAAGTGTGACTCGTGCTGTCAGAAGATGTCTCTGACATACGGTCACACTTCTTGTTTATACTGCCTGGGACCTCTCCACCTGCAGGACTCCTGTGCAATATGTCACTCTTTTAGCCAGAGAGTCCTGCAGGAAAGGAGAAACCAGCTTATTTTAAGGGGACTCCTTAAACCGGAGGGCTCCCCGGCCAAATCTGCTCCGGGAAAGCCTTCCAAGACTAAGGCCCAGGCTTCTGTATCTAAGTCTTCGGCCTTGGCTCCGACTTTGTCGGAGTTGAGATCGGCTCCGGCTGGAGCCGATCCGACCTTGGCTAAATCCTCGGCACCGATGGCTATCGGTGCCGATACTACTATGGTCACTTTGGTGTCTGTTCCGACTGGCTCCGACCACCATGTGGCCCAGGCTTCGGTGTCGGCGCCGACCGGCTCCGACACCACTATTTCGATGCCTGCATCGGCTCCGGCTGGAGCCGATGCATCTAGATCTACACTCGGAGCCGAAAATTTATCGGCTCCGACTGGATCCGTGGGTTTGTCGGCTCCAATGGTTCCTTCGAGGAAGAGGTCTAGGTCTCCCTCTTTGGAACCGATTCTGTCGGCTCCGGCCTCTCCTCTTCTTTCGGAACCGAGCCATCGGAGCCGATCATCTAGGTCTTCCAGGTTATCAGACCATGATTTAGAGAGGGTGGTAAGCAGATTATTAAAATCACAGGCACTGGCCCAGATGCTTCATAGTCCGTCTCAACAGACGACTATTAGTCCACACCCCCTTCAAGTTCCTCCTTCGACTCTACCCCAGAGTTTGGAGCTGGAGTCTACGGGAATAGTTACTGCTATGGCTGAGGGGCAGATACCCCCTCCTTCTGCACCTTCAGCATCTACTCTTATCTCCTCCTCGAGATCTTCCTTGGAGGGATTCGGTGGTCGGGCTTCCCTGGTCTCCTCCGAGGAGGTGAGTGGCATCGGACCCTTGTCCGACCCCGCTCTTCCCCTTGGAGCTTCGGCCTTGGTGAGCTCGGCTCCGACATCTGCCTCGGAGCCTTCCCTTTCGGTGGGCCCGGGAGTCCCAGTTTCTTCGGAACGGGTTCTCTCGGATCTCCTGGGAGGGAGCCTTCGAGGTGATGAAGAGTGTGCTGGCCACTGGGCTCAGTCAGCAGTCTATTCCCTTAGCTCCTCCCTCTACGGTGCCTGTCGATATCTCTTCCCTCTCTTGCTCCCAGACCTAGAGATCCACCGCCTCAGGTTTCCCCACTGGGAAGAACCCCCTCTTCCGAGGATTCTCCTGACCAGTCAGGAGATCCTCCGCGCAAGAGGACTTGTAAGAGGAAACACCTGGACTCCCCTGAGTCTACCACTTCAGATACCGACTTAGATGAGTCAGAGGGATCCCCAAGATCCCCCTCTGAGGATGTCTCCTTTTCAGACATCCTGGAACTCCTAAAACAGAGGGGAAACTGGCCCTCCATTAATCCCTCCGATGATGAGTCGGTATACCTAGAGGCGTTTGGATCTTGACCCTCCACCTCCTGGGTGTCTCCTCCTTTCGACCCCCTTATGGAGGTTATTGCTCGGAAGGCTTGGGCTGCTCCTGATTCTGTAGAGCCAGTTCCTAGGAGGCCGTCTAAATTTATTACAGCCCCTTCTGAAAAGCAATTCCTTACAAAAGGTGTCCCTGTTGATGCCATGGTGGTGGCGGCCGCCACTAAGAAGGAACTTGCAGATCCTTCCGTACCAGTCCATGCTCCTAATAAGGATTCTAGGACCATGGACAGGTATGGTAAGCGGATGTTCTCCTCAGCGACCTTTGCCATGCGTTCGCTGAACTATTTATGTCACTTCACCAGACTCCAAAGGGACATCCTTAAAGAACTAGGTGAAGTAGTACAGGATCCTACAGCTCCAGGGGCTCAAGAAAAGATAGCTTCTCAGCTAGGAATCCTTAATTCTATAGCTAATTCCTCCATGTGGCTGATTTCGTATGCAGCAGATGGAGTGAGTAGAGGCGCAGGTACAGGAGTGGCTCTCAGACGTCAATCCTGGATGCGGCTCTGTAATTTTGCAGATCCCTTTAAGGCGTCCTTCACGAATTCTCCCTTTGATGGGTCAGCTTTGTTTGGCCCTCAAGTGAAGGATACATTGACCAGGTGTGAGCAGGACGGCAAGACTCTTTCTGCCGTAGGGGTCCGTTTTTCTACCCCCTCTAGACCTTACCCCAAAGGTCAGAAGGGCGGAAAAATGTGGTTCCGTAAATCCCAGGGAGTCACGCCAGACACACGTGGTCAGTTTACCCCTAGAGGCAGAGGGGGTAATAATAACAGACGCCGCCCTAGAGGCAGAGGGGGTCCACAAAACCAGGGAAGCAGAGAGCCTCTCTCTGACAAGCCCTCCCAGCATCCCTGAGATGTTGCCCGACTGTCCATCCTTGGAGGCAGTCGGGGGAAGACTATCACTGTACCCAGAAGCCTGGCGTTCCCTCTCACAAGACAGATGGGTACAGTCGATCATATCCGAGGGATACAAGATTCCTTTCGAGGAAAGTCCTTTCAATCACAAAAATTCCCTTCCAGACGTGCCACCCGGTCTGCCATTCAGCCAGTTACAACAGACCATTCTGAGCCCAGAATCTACTCAAGGTTCTTTTTGGTCCCCAAAAAGACGGGAGACTGGAGACCAATATTGGATCTCAGCAGACTCAACAAGTCTGTGAGAAAGACAAGATTTCGAATGGTCACATTTCAATCAATTTTGCCCTTCCTGGGCAAGGACATCTGGATGTGCTCAGTAGACCTTCAGGATGCGTACTATCACATAAAAATTCACAGACGCTCCAGAAGGTTTTTCCGCTTTCGGCTGGGGTCCAGTCATTTTCAGTTCAGAGCCCTGCCCTTTGGTCTCACTACAGCCCCCAGAGTGTTCACCAAATGTATGGCAGTGGTCACGGCTCACCTGAGACGTCAAGGATTCCAGGTTTTTCCGTATCTCGACGACTGGCTCCTTTCAGCCACCACCAGGCATCAACTTCTCCAAGCCAGGTATTACACCCTAAATCTCTGCACTCAATTAGGAATTTCGATCAACTACGAAAAATCCTCCTTGTTGCCCTGCCAGTCTATTACTTTCATAGGCGCAAACTTAAACACTGTTCGGATGTCAGCAACCCTCACAGACCAAAGAATCTCAGATATCCAAAGTCACGTGCAGATCATCCTTGCCAGCAAAAAGGTGCAAGCCAGAATGGTTCTGAAGGTGTTGGGCCTCATGGCAGCGGCCATTACCCTTCTTCCCTTGGCCCGCTTCTACATGCGTCTTCTTCAATGGATGTTGTTCACCCAGTGGTCTTACCAACAACTTCCCATGCGTCACCAAATCCTGGTGACACAAGTTTGCAAAAATCATCTATCCTGGTGGATTTCTTCTCCCCAGATTCATCAGGGCAGACCCTTTGTATCCCCGGCCCGGTAGCCACAGTCACTACGGACGCCTCCCTGATCGGGTGGGGGGGTCATTATCAGGGCAGGATGGTTCATGGGACGTGGCAACCGTTCGAATACCACCTGCACATAAATGTCCTAGAGATGAGAGCAGTGCTTTTAACGTTGCAAGCCCTCAACGACTTTCTTCCCTTGGGAACAATTGCAGTTCACACAGACAACATGTCTGTAGTATGGTATATCAACAAACAGGGCGGAACCAAGTCCTATCCCTTGTGTCGAGAAGCTCTCAGACTTTGGCAATGGGCGATCTCCTCTCATCGGTTTCTGGTAGCAACGCATATCCCTGGGAAAACCAACATTTTAGCGGACAGATTGAGCAGAGCTATTCTCATGCCTCACGAGTGGTCTCTCAAACAATCTATAGTGGAGGAGATTTTTCTAGAATGGGGCCGCCCATGTTGCGATCTTTTTGCTACTCCCCAAAACAGCAAATGCCCAGACTTCTTTTCTCTCTTCCCACTGCCAGGCCATCCCCCCAGAGACGCTCTTACCCAGGATTGGCCCCAGGGACTTCTTTATGCTTTTCCTCCCTTTCCGTTGATTCCACAAGTACTCCAGAAAGCCACCGTTTTGAGAGCCAAAATGATTCTCATTGCCCCTATTGGCCTCGACAAATTTGGTTTCCGTTCCTCCATCGTCACCTATTGGTGCAGCCATGGCATCTGGACCCAGTGCCAGACCTTCTGATTCACCAATCGGGTCAGCTGCATCGGTCTATTCCTTCTCTCAACCTCACAACTTGGTTGCTCCACTTCCTTCCTTAGCCAGGCTTCCTATGATCTCTAATCCTGTTAGGGATATCATAGTGGCTTCCCTTAAATCCTCTACTAGAAGGATTTATACCAGCAAGTGGAAACGCTTCTCTTGTTGGGCAAAATCAAAAAATATAGATCCCTTTACTGCTCCTGTTCATGCAGTTTTGGATTTCTTAGCGGAAATCTTTCACTCGGGCTCTTCATCTTCCACGGTCAAAGTTCAGTTGGCTGCTATCTCGAACTTTCATGTCGGGTTTGCAGATCACAACATTATGTCCCACAGGCTTTGTAGAGCCTTTCTAAAAGGAATTTTTCTCCTTAAACCTCCTGTCAGGAGTCCTCCTCCTCAATGGGACCTAAATCTAGTGCTGACATCCTTAATTCTTCCTCCCTTCGAGCCAGCTGTTTCATGTTCCCTGAAGTTTCTTTCATGGAAAACACTCTTCCTTGTTGCTATTACCTCGGCCAGGAGAGTGTCAGAACTTCATGCTCTATCTGTTCGTCCCCCTTACTTGGTCTTCCACAAGGACAGAGTATCCTTGAGAACTAATCCAACCTTTTTGCCTAAGGTGGCTTCAAAAACTAATTTGAACCAATCTATTGATCTCCCTGTATTTTTCCCTAATTACTCAAACAGATCGGAACAAAAATTACATTATCTTGATGTTCACTGCCAACTCAGATATTATTTGGACAGGACAAAACAATTCAGGAAATCCGATCAGCTCTTTCTTTCTTATGCTGAAAATAAGAATGGCCTTCCTGTCTCCAAAGTGACCTTATCTAGATGGCTTTCTTCCACCATCTCCGAAATCTATCAGCTTAGGGGAAAACAGCTGTGCTCAAAACCAAAAGCGCATTCAACCAGAAGCTTAGCTACTTCCACAGCTTTTCAGGCTAGACTTCCATTAGACACTATTTGTGCTGCAGCCACTTGGGCCACTCCTCATACCTTTGTTTCTCATTACAAATTGGATTTGGCCTCCAGGGATAGAGCCAGTTTTGGCTCTACAGTTCTCAAGAGTCTGTTCCATTGAGCCACCCAGGATAGAGGTGCTAGGGACCCGGTCCCATCAAGCAAGAATGAAGGCGAGATTGACAACTTAACATTGAGAAGTTATGTACCTACCATAACGTTCCATGTTAGTTGTCTTCTCGCCTTCTTTCTTGACCCTCCCTCCTGCCCCCTGGCCTGGACAGACCTTTTTCTCCCTATCTGGAAGATTGCTTCTTAAGACCAGCTAGTTCTGGCCTTTTTTATAGCCCATCCTTTAGGCTTTTTGCCTTTATTTCCTTCTAGGAAAGTTTTCTGTGCTAGGTGTTGTTGCCTATAGGGACCAAACGAGATCTGGGTACTTACCGCCTTGCATCATGGGATATGGGGCTGCCTCGAGCTGGTAAAAGTGACTCTCGAGCTTAGCAAAGTGCCGAGTGGGAGCCGAGGATCGGCTCCGAACCCATCAAGCAAGAAAGAAGGCGAGAGAAGACAACTAACATGGAACGTTATGGTAGGTACATAACTTCTCATTTCACATGCTTAAATATCAGCAGTATCTCATGTCATTGTTAAAGCAGAAAATGGTTACAAATACAGAAGGTCCTGACTGTAAAGAAATGCAGGATTTATTGCATGCAGTTGAACAAGTGGGAAAGCATACCCTAATGTGGTTTTGATTCATTAGATGCTTCTTGTAGAGCCGCAGTTACAGGCTCAGTTATTTGAAGACATGCTTGGTTGAAAGAACAAAGTTTACCTGACTATGTTAAAATGAAATTGTTGGATGCTCCACTACAGCATGATACTTTGTTTGGTGTTAAGGCAGAAGAGGTTTTAAAGAAAATGGAGGATAAGGCAAAGTTAATGCAAACTGTGAAAGATTTCTTACAGGTTCAGCCACCTAGATTTAGCAGGAACTGGCCTTCAAAAAATTGGTCCTTTCCAGTGTCAGACAGGCCACAAAGAGGTAGATACAGACGCCTACAGACCTAAACAATGGGGTTCTTCAGCCCCCAAAGGAGGAGAAGACAAATCACAACCTTATAGAAAACCATCACAATGACTTCCCTCTGCAAATGCCAAGCACTTACCAGTTGACAGCACCCCTACGGGGAAAGCTAGCACTTTTCTCAAAAAAATGGCACATGATCACCCAAGACCAATGGGTGTTGAATATAGTTTCTCAAGGGTACAGGTTCCACTTCCACACGCTTCCAAAACCAAAAGGTATGTCAAACCTGCCTCAAAACCAATGGGCAGAGGCACAAAAACAGATTGCAGCTCTTATGGATATGGGAGCTATTCAAAATGTCCCACAAGAAGAACAGGGCCAAGGATTTTACTCACGACTTTTCCTAGTACTCAGAAAGGACAAAGCATGGAGACCATTATTGGACCTGTCAATCCTAAATACTTTCCTGGATGTTCCAAAATTCAAAATGTTAACACTACAACAACTCTTGCCCATGCTGGGCAAAGAGGCTTGGCTAGTTGCTTTGGATCTCAAGGAGGCATACCTGCACGTCCCAATCAGACAGTCATGCAAAAGATACCTCAGATTTATAGCAGGCTCAATGCATTATCAATTCTCTGTACTGCCCTTTGGCTTATCTACTGCGCCCAGGGTCTTCACAAAATGCCTGGCACCAGTAATTGCATTTTTCAGGCAAAAAGGAATTCAAATATATCCCTACTTGGACGACTGCCTTATTCAAGCAGAGAGCAAGGACATTCTTCTAAAGCACCTGGAGTTTGTAAAAAAGATTACTAATTTGCCTAGGGTACACAGTCAACGAAAAGAAATCAAAACTAGTGCCCTCTCAAGAGATAATATTCCTGGGTGCAAGCTTGAATACAACTACCCAGATGGCTTATCTCACACCAGACAAACAAAGGCAACTGACCCATTACTTTCAAATGATGGCAACAAAGACCCAGCTCCCTGCAAGAAAAATTCTGCAGGCCCTTGGTTTCATGGCATCTTGCATTCTACTAATTCTATATGCCAAACTGCATATGAGGAAACTACAGTGGTATCTAAAAAGTGTTTGGACTCAGCATTGTCACAGCCTAGAGACGATCGTAACCTTGATTCCCTGCCTACAACAGGAGTTTCGGTGGTGGTCACAGCCCTGTCACCACAACAAGGGACAACCTTTCACCTTACCTACAGCCAGGCAGACAATAACAACGGATGCAGCGGATTACGCCTGGGGAGCACATATGGCAGGAAAATGTATTCAGGGCACGTGGCCCAAGGAACAACTGCATCTTCACATCAATCAAAAAGAGATGCTAGCTGTACAGAACGTCCTGACAGCCTTCAAGGACCTAATACATCCAGGACAATTATTAATAAAGACTGACAATACCACAGTTATGTGGTACATAAACAGGCAAGGGGGCACATATTCCTACCCACTATGCAGGCAAGCCATGACTTTGTGGAACACAGCACTGACTTACCAGGTACATCTGCAAGCACAATTCCTGCCAGGAACAAGAAATACACTGGCAGACGAACTAAGCAGAAATCTCATGGATCCTCATGAATGGAAGCTAAATCCACAAGTGTTCAACATGATAACAAGGGAATGGGGACGCCCAGACATAGATCTATTTGCCTCCCCTCACAATTGCCAATTACAGAAATTTTGCAAAAGGGCATCACTCTCAAGCATGGAAAGTGGATGCTCTATCTTTCAACTGGAAATGTCTGACAGTCTGTGCCTTCCCTCCGATGCCTCTTCTCACCAAGGTGCTTCTAAAAGTCAGACAAGAGAGGCCAAAAATGATCCTGATTGCAGCAGACTGGCCACGCCAGCACTGGTACCCAATCCTAAAGATTTTGTCCCAAGGCCCGCCTTGGCCTCTACCTCAAATTCCTCATCTTCTGACACAGCAGAACAATCAGATTCTGCACAGTCAACTCAGAACCTTAAACCTGGCAGCATGGCAGATAATGTAGCCACTCAGACTGCACCTCTCTCTAAAGCTGTTTTGGATGTAATTTTGGAAGCCAGGAGACCCAGCACTAGGAAATCTTATGCGGAAAAATGGAAGAGATTTTGTGCTTGGAACCAGGCACAAGACCTCGACCCACTGGTCCCTAATATGCCTCAGATTTTACAATATGTAACTGAGATGTTGGACAAAGGCCTATCTTTTTCTTTTATTAAAATCCATGCCTCTGCCATTTCAGCTCATTACAATACGGATCCTCCTATTTTTCACATCCTGTACTACGACAGTACCTCAGAGGGGCAAAGAATATAAGACCCCCTAGGAGAGCACCAGTACCTACTTGGGACCTCAATTTTGTTTTCGAAAAACTAACACTGCCTCCTTTTGAACCAGCCAGCACAGCTGATCTAAAATTCTTGTTATGGAAAACTGCTCTGCTCCTAGCAATAACTTCAGCAAAAAGAGTTTCAGAGTTACAGGCATTGATGGCTGTGGAAACTTCCCTCATTTTTCACCAGGACAGGGTTTCTCTAAGGACGAACCCAACATTCATGCCAAAAGTTGTCTCCAATGTGACCTTAAACCAAGCTATTAATTTGCCTACTTTCTACCCAAATCCCCAGAATAAAGGGGAAAGACTTCTGCACTCTTTTTGGATATTCACAGGCAGCTAAGATTTTACTTGGACAAAACAAAAGCTTTCAGAAATCTGAGCAACTGTTTGTAGCATATGCTGCAGGATCACAAGGAAAACCTATAACAAAGCAGACAATCTCCAAATGGATAGGACACTGCATCCGCTTCTGTTATGCACAACATGGCAAATCTGTGCTTAAGGACATTAGGCCTCATTCTACCAGAGCAGCAGCTTTCCTCAGAGGGGTACCAACCAAAGACATATTAGAAGCTGCAACCTGGAGCTCAGTGCACACTTTTACCAAGCACTACCACCTACCTCTCTACTCCAAATCCAGAGCAGGCTTTGCCATTGCAATTCTGCAGGGCTTGTTAGCCTCATCAAATCCAATCTAGACCCAGCCACCCTGCCTAAGCTTTGGTATTCTACCCAAGTGTAATGACTGCAACAGTGAAACACGATGAACATAGTACAGTTGTGTACCTACCATAAATGTAGATGTTCGAGTGTATTCACTGTTGCAGTCCTGGTTACCCACCCACCATCCCCCTCTTTGCTGGGACTATTCTGTACTTCTCAACTCTATACAACCTATGTGGTGCATTTGCTTTTAGAAGAAGAAAATGTTTTTATGATATATGCATGGTTGTTTGGCATATTTTTATCTTTACAGCCTTCATATCTGGGGGCACCTGACATCTGGGGAAAGAAAAACTGAAGAAAATGGCGTCGATTGCAACTTTTATACCCCTGGCGCACTGACGTCAGGGAAGAGGCGACAGCAACCGACGTCGGACCAAGACTTTGGAACTCAGTCTGACTACGGGTCGCCTGCCAGCAGGATAACCCAAGTGTAATGACTGCAACAGTGAATACACTCTAATATCTACATTTGTGGTAGGTACACAACTGTACTTTTTCTCACCTCATATTTCTGATTCAGACTCTGAGGCGAGCATGTTGTCTGAATCTCCCTTTCAGGGATTTTCTTTCTTTGAGACTATTTCCTGAATGAGACAGTGTTTTCAGTGGGAGAACACTCAGGTTTCTCAGTCCCTCAGAATACATTATGAACTATTACAACTGGAATTCCCCCTACCTCCTCCCATCCCCTCCCCCAGTGTTGTCAGCATTGAAGACTGTGTTCATTACAGCCCATGGTTTCCCTGATAGTCAGCCTGCTGCACCTAAGAGAGCAGATAGAATAAAAAAATCCTCAGTCTTTCAAAATTCCCTAGTGTTTAAGATTTGTATATACTCCTCCCGTATGTCTCTCAGAAGCTATAACTTTAGTTAATCTAGCTGATGTTATTTTAAGTAAAATTCTTCCCTGTCTGACAAGAATGATAAAACAATTGATAAGTTTAGGAAAAAAATATGCTTATGCAGTTTTAATTTTTACAAGTTTGAATTGTCAGGCTCCTGTGTTAAAGCTTGTTGTGACAGAATGTGAAAATATGAAGAATGTTTTATCTGCAGTCCCCCCATGAGGAAAAAATGGTAAATGTGGTTTAGTTTCTGTGATTTCTCAGGTCACTACTCCTTGTGATCTGAAGTTGTTAATATTCTTCCATTCCTCACTGATAGGTACGGTTCCGAACCCTCGGAACCTAGTCGGCCAAATACCAAGCTAGCGTACACCAAACTCTCTAGCCATGCTACTATCCACAATGCCCTTCAACCCATACCCCAGATCTCGTTTGCTGCACAGCTATATAGCAGCGTTTTCACCGAGCTCTCCAGCTAAGTAGTTTTGAGTTATTCAGACTTGCATTTCTTCCATAATTTCTCTTCTAGTGTCTTCTTCTAGTCTAGCTCTACCCATAGGTATTCCTTTTCTTACCATTGTTGGTATTTTCTTGCCTTTTCTTTACCTTTTACCACCCTCGTGGTAACTCTTCATACCATTGCTGGTAGTCTGGCCTTTTTCTCCTTCTCTTCTCTGTTTGAGCGAGAGTTAGTATGTGTGAGAAAAAGGGTACTTCGGGTTTTAAACATTGTACGTCATGCAGTGGTAAATTACCTAACAGTGAATTGCATTTTAAATGCGTTTGTTTGGGCATCTCGCACCTTTCTGCGACTTCCCCTGTGATATTTGTGCGAGTTTTAGTCAACGGATGTTGAATGAATGGCGCAACAAGTTGATTTTGAAAGAATTGCTTTCCTCTTCTTTCTCTGAGGCTATTTCTGCGGCGGTCTCAACCCCTCCAGGCAAGGATAAGAAGCGCCCCCGCTCAGACCCTTCTTCACTGGCAGGTGAAAGGGGCAAAAATCATTGATCTAAGGCTTGTAGATCTTCCTCCGAGCATCGACTCGCTGCCTCGGTGCCACCGATTTCGGCGCCTAGTGCAGTTTCTGGGAAGTCTGAATTGTCTGTGCTGGGCTCGGCACCAACGACTACCGAACCGCTAATTACTTCGGTTCCGATCAGTCTGTTTCTGGACACTTTGGCACCGACCTCGCCTTTACAGGCTCTGGCGACCTCTGATCTGATTTTGACTACTACCCTGATTGTGACTTCAGCTCCGAGCTCCCTCTCAGTGCCGACTTTACCATTTACGCAATTTAAATCAGAATCCTCTGATCCATTGAGTTCATTACCACGGGCCAGGTATTCGTCTACTGTGGACCCGTTTGCCAGGCAATCCTACAGTCCCTTTCTGGATCGGCCTGAATCCCCTTCCGGGATATCGATTAGGTATGCCAGGAGCGTGACCGAAATTGTTAGAAAAATATGTAATAGTAATATGCATGCTTAGTGCATTAAAGGTTTAAAAGGGTTAATACATTTATTCTGTTCACACTGCTTGAATCTGCACAGCTATTAGAAACTTAACAAGAGGCATTTCATTTCTGCTAATGTCATGAAAATAACAAGAGACATTTAATTTCTGCTAATGTCATGAAACTTAGAGATATTTCATTTCTGCGTATGCCATGAGAAAATATGTAGCTGCTAGAAGCTTTGATAAAGAAAACAGTATTTGCTTGAAAGTATAAACCATAGTCAGCATTACTTGTATCAAAGCTAGAAGTGTATCTTGAATCTAGACAAAATGTAACACATGTATTAGAACTGTACAATTGAAGAATTGAAAAGTTAAGGTGGGCTAAAATAAGCCCAAGGCAAAGTTGTTTTTCTCAAAATGTTTTGCAAAACAGCAAATAATCTAACCAAGTCAGCAATAAGTCTGGTAACATTTTCTGTAGAACATACAGAAAGCTGTGTCTTAACTACGTCAGCAATAGAATAGTAACATTTTCTGTGTGACATGAAGAGAACTGTATAAGAATAACATATTGATCACCAAAGAGCCAGACAAATCCTGTACCTACATGCTTTGTCTCCTTGCTGCAAGTAATAAAGGGTGCCTTGCTTGAACCTAATGTGCATTGGTCTTTGAAGTTTTTTCCTTTTACATATTGGTCCCTCGAGCCGGAACCCTCTCTTCACCTCGGATCAGACGGCCAGGTGGTTGAAACCGTATGGGGAAGAAACCAAATTGGTGGTTCTTATATGGAAAGTCCTCCGATTGAATTGTTGTTCAAAAGAGGCCAGCCACTTTCTGATCTGTGACTGAAGGACGGGTCTCCGCGAATCAGTGATCAATCACGTAGGCTCAGGTAAGGTGAATATTTTTTTCTGTTTTATATCAGGGACTAGATGTGTATTGATTTTGTCAGATTGTATTTTTCTTACAAGTCAGGGACAAAAAAGATTACTGTCTTGTCATAGATCAGGAGAAACAGAATAAGTAGGCAGTCATTCTGAAGAGACTAACAAAATCCGTGGTACCACGTTAAAAATTAAGAGAAGTTACGTAACAATCAAAGGGTAGAACAAAATGGGCAAGAATTGCACAAAAAGACCCCAAAACCCACTGTTAACGGAAGACGCAAAATATATGCAGTCGCAGCGCACCGGCAATATTAGATATTATTCAAAATGGGTTAATAAATATGAATTTGATGGAAAATTAGAAAAATCTTTGCTTATCAAACTTATCAAACAGCTCAAAAACGATTCCAAAGGTTGGGTAAAAAAGCAACGTCGATTAGGAATTCCTCAGGCACACAGGTGGCTGGAGGAAGTAAACCGTAGGGAACAAAGATTCAAAAGCAATGTTTTTAGATAAGGAGGATAATAACTTCGTAATAGCATCAGCACCTCCACCTCCCTTACCAGAATATGAAGCAAGTGAACAGGTTAGTCCACCCCCACTATATCTTGTGGCCACTGAAGATAGAGATATTGTGAAATTAAAACTGACTAAAATTAGAGATCCCATCGGGACCAGGTTCCGAACTAAGGCAGTTAACTCAGATGAAGGCATCGAGTTATGGCAAATAGTTAAGAATTCACGATCTATAGGACAAGAAGAAGAAATATGCCCACTTATAGAAGCACCCAATCCTCAGGCAGGTCAAGACAATCAGGACCCAACTATCTTAGTGTATAGACCTTGGACTCCGGAAGATATCCGGAAAGCCACTGAGGGAATTCCCCATCCAAAGGTTAATTTTAGAAAATTCTCAGAAGATTTACAAGGAATGAGGTTGAGTTATAACTTAAACGGAGAAGAGATAGAAAAAGTAGTTAGACAAATTGTGGGGCCAGATTGGTACATGATTAGTGGGAACTGGAATCCCCGTGACGCTGCACAAAGACTCCTCCCACATAGCAGCGCAGAATTCGACACCAGAGTAAAAGATCTTACATACCGCATCTCTGAAAAATGGAAACCTAGGGCAGACTGGACTTGCAATAATCAATGCATCCAACAAGAAGGTGAAACACTTGACCGATATTATGCCAGATTGTTAGAAGGTTTTAATAACCACTGTGGAATGCAGGTTCCTGAAGATCAAACACAAGATCCCCCATATAAACAGCAGTTAAAAAATGCATTTTTAAAGGGCAGTAGCACACCTATAAGCAGTTTTATTACAAAACACATGGTAGACCAGCGTACAAGCAGGTTACAATCATTACTTGAATATGCTAGGCATGCCGAAAGGCATTTTAATAGCAAAAAGAAAAAGAAAGATCAAGTATTTTCTGTAGAAGATGGAGCAGAAGTTTATGTAGTACAGTCCGGGAAAAAGGGCAAGAAAAATGCACATGGAAACAAACAATCTGATCAGCAATCAGAGGGCTTTGAAGGGCGAAAGAAAAGTGGAGATTGTTTTAAATGCTGTAAAAAGGGACATTTGGCAAGGGATTGCAAGAAAAATAAGAAGGCAACAACGGAAGACAGGGAGGGTGAGGACTAACTATATGGTAGTCAAGAATCACTAGAAGGGGCTAGCGAAGAAAGGACAAATGAGAATGTGATAGAGGGAGTAGGGAAAGTGCAGGAAGTTAGTGACAATGAAGAAAATGAAATATTAGACCTAGCTTTATTGAGCTTGGATCTCCATTTAGCAGACACGAAACCAGAAGTTACACTCTTGGTAGAAGGGAGGGAAGTCAAATTCTTGTGCGATTCAGGGGCATCACGAACCCTGATACACCCCTCCAAACTACCAGAAAACACAGAGTCACCTGATTACATACTGGTCAAAGCAGCTAATGGACAGCTGTATCGGGAGCCTCTCTCCAGTAACATTGCAATAACTGATCCAGTTTCAGACAAAGATGCAAAATTGTAGTTTCTGCAAAATGCCCAGTAAACCTCTTGGGCAGAGACCTCATGCAGCTATTTGGTATAACAGTAGTCCCAACCATGCAGGGTATGGAAGCACAGCGACAAACGTAACACTTTTGTAGTGCAATCGGAGGATGAAATGTTTTATTGGTACAGCCAGGATTTGGTTACGACTGGTTCAGGGTCTGTGACAAAGAGTTAATGAATGTAGCCATCAGTAAGTTCCCCTCCCTTGACATTGATAAGCAACACCTGTTGCACTGTACCTGTATTATTGCAACACACCAGGACCTGTTAAGGAATATGAGCAAGAATTATTTAAGAATCATGCAAAGAGATTGATATTGCGTAACCTGTACTGGGACACAGAAGGGAACAATGCAGCCAGCTGTTCATTGCCCCAGGAGTTCTTTGTACTTTATAAATCTAATCGATTACCACATGTTAGCTTAACCAAAAACAGAAATATAGAATGGGCAGATCTAGGAGAAAAAGTTACGAGATGGGAGAAACAGACAGAACTAGAACTGTCAGGACAAGGAATACAAGTACAAAAGTTGAATTGGATAACTCAGACCAACCCAGCTGTGCACTTGCAGTCTAGCGAGGACAGCTGATTGACACTCCTATTAAAGGAGGAAGAGAATGCCTTACGAAACATACCAGAGGCTCTCTGGTCAACAGGGAAATCAGATGTAGGACTCATGTGTACAGCGGGACCAGTTACTATCACGCCAAAGTCAGCATTCAGACCACAAAAAAGACAGTATCCCTTAAGAAAAGATGCAGAGGCAGGGATAAAGCCTATTATAGCAGCCTTACTTAAAGGAGGAATACTAGTAGAATCTCCCGATTCACCATGTAACACACCCTTATTTCCAGTTAAAAAGGCCAATGGAGAATGGCTTATGGTCCAGGATTTACAGGCCGCAAATTATGCGGTAATACCAAGGGCACCCATGGTGCCAGACCCACACACCCTGTTAAATGATTTGAAACCTCAACAAAAGTATTTTTCTGTGGTAGACCTCAGCAAAGCGTTCTTTTCAATACCGATACACCCTGATAGCCAGTATTGGTTTGCATTTACATTTCAGGGGAAAAGGTATACATATACGCGACTACCACAGGGATATCGTGAAAGTCCAACGATATTCTCACAAGAAATGGAAAGCAACTTGGTGGGATTCACCCCACCAAGAGGCAGTCAGATTTTACTTTATGTTGATGACATCTTGCTGGCGGCCCCCACCCAGCAGGATTGTAGAGAAGATACCATAGCACTTCTACGATTTTTAGCCGCTGAGGGACATAAGGTAAATAAAGATAAACTGCAGCTTTGGAAAAAACAGGTCAAATACCTAGGATATGTAATATCCAAAGAAGGTAGAACGTTAGATGAGGACAGAAAAATAGCAATTTTGCAAGCACCAAAACCCACTACCAAGAAGGAAATGATGTCCTTCCTGGGTACAACTAATTTTTGCCCGAGCTGGATTCCAAACTATGCCTTGGAATCTGCACCTCTGACTGACCTTATATATAAGAAGCCTATGGCAGCGCAGGATTTGTTACAATGGACACCAGAGGCAGAATCTGCCTTCTGTAAACTGAAGCAGTTAATAGCGTCCTCATTAGTTCTGGGATTGCCAAACTATCATAAACGTTTTTTTCAAACTGTAGATTGTAAGCAGGGTTACATGACATCAGTGTTAACACAACAGCATGGGGATAAGCAACGCCCCATTGCTTACTATTCATCACAACTAGACCCAGTGGCACGGTCCTTACACCACTGTGTACAAGCAGTAGTTGCAGCTGCAATGGCAGTACAGGCTTCAGCCTCAGTAGTCTTGTTCCACCCTCTCACTTTGAGAGTACCTCATGCAGTCGCGATTATTTTACTACAAGAAAAGGTGGCATATCTTTCCCCTGCTAGGCATCTTTCCTGTATGACTATATTATTGAGCCAACCTCATATGACAATTGAACAATGCACAACTTTAAACCCTTCTACTCTGCTCCCGACCCCTGCAGACGGCACACTGCACCGCTGCCTGCAGGTAATTGAGCAGAAAACACTACCTAGAAAAGATCTCACGGATGTCCCCTTGGATGATGCCAAGGTGACATACTATGTGGATGGCTCGTGCAAAAGGGGTCCTGCAGGACAGAACCTAGTAGGATATGCAGTAGTCTCTGATACTGGGATTATAGAAGCAAAACCTTTACCACACAACTTATCTGCACAGGCAGCAGAATTGATTGCCCTGACACAGGCATGTACCTTAGCAAAGGGTAAATGTGTAAACATTTTTACTTATAGCCAGTGCACTTTTTCTACTATACATGTTTTTTGCCAACAGTGGAAAAACCGGGGAATAATAACATCTACTGGCAAACCTATAAATCATGCACAGTTTATTTTAGATCTTTTAGAATCTATTCAGTTACCTCAGAAAGTAGCCATTTGTAAATGCACAGCTCACACCAAGCAACAAGATAGGATTTCAAAAGGTAATGCGAGAGCTGATACAGTTGCAAAATAAGCAGCCACAGACGTATTTCTTTTAAATGAGGAATTACAACCCTCTGAAACTTTAGATCTAGATATGTTAAAAATAATGCAGACACTCACTACGCAAGTTGAAAAACAATGATGTATAAAACGAGGAGCAGTCCTCGAAAAGGGGCTGTACATCTCTAGAGAGAGAAAACCGATACTACCCTCTAATTTGTTTCGCTATGCAGCATTGTTGAGCCGTGGGCAGTGCCATGTCTCAACAGGGGGGATGGTACAGCTGGTGAACCAGTTGTTCACAACGTACGGATTTACAAACTAAAAAATTTTTTTGATGTGTCAGATTTGTAACAAACATCATGCACAGTGGGCAATAAAGCCCAAGCAAGGGAGTTTCCCTACACCACCATACCGTTTCACACTATTTGTATGGATTTCATAGAATTGAACAAATGTGAAAATAAGAAGTATTGTCTTGTCATTGTAGATATGTTTTCCAGATGGGTTGTAGCCTTTCCAACCAAAAATCCAGATGCAGCTACGGTGGCAAAAGTATTTGTCAAGGAAATCATTCCTAGGTTTGGTATTCCGGAAAGAATCTACAGTGACAATGGTACACACTTTGTAAATCAAACCATACAGCAGTTGAGTAAGCATTTTGGTATTTCTTTAAAAAATCATTCTGCATACCATCCACAATCTGCAGGGCTAGTTGAAAGGCATAATGGTATACTAAAAAACAAATTGAGAAAATTAATAGCTGAGACAGGAAAGACTTGGTTATACTGTTTACCCCTGGCACTGTTGAGCATGAGAACTGTCCCTACAGCAAAAGGATTGACTCCTTTTGAAAAACTATTTGGAAGGGCTTATTATACACCCCAGTGGAAACTTCTCATGTCATCAGACCAGGAAGCTGATTTCACACTAGCTGAATATATGAAAAAGTTGTTGAATTCTAAACATCTGTTGCAGTCAAATTCTGTTTCAGATAGAGAACAAATCGAAACATCAGAAGTGGCAGTGACGCCAGGAGACAAGGTGTGGATCAAAAACATCAAGCGAAAAAATTGGGCATCGCCAAGGTGGGAAGGTCCCTACCAGATGCTTCTTTCAACACCCACTGCAGTCAAGATAGTAGAACGAGCTTCGTGGATACACCTGACGCACTGCAAGCTGGTTAAGAACTTTGAGTTGGACAAAAATCTTACCTCTCCATTGGGGCCCTCAGCACAAAGTCTGGCTACAAAGGGGGGGTCAGATCAATAGGACTGATCGTCTCAACCCCAGTGAAGAAACCATCGGTGCTGAAGGTCCTATTAGGGCAGAGAGTAAGAGCACGTGTCCAAAGATGACTGAATCCAGTAAGATCCAAATACACCTAGTTGGGAGAGTTGGAGAAAACAGAAATGCAGAACAACCGTTTCCACAAAAGTATTACATAACCATCCTGTTGACTGTACTAGTGACAATAATCTTTTTGTTGTGGCCATTCCTTTTCTCAGCCACACAAATTGAACTGAACAAGCGTGCAGAGTGGCATCCGAACTTTAACACTTACCAGGCAATCAAATATGTGTATGCTGAAACCTTCAATGTTTCGAATTGCTGGATTTGCACAGCTTTACCAACAGCATGTGGGGGTTACTGTTAACTTCAGTTCCCCTAGGAGCCAACAAGACCTGGGAAAACCTAATTCATGATGCATCAGATGTCACATCACAAGATGAAGTAGCATTGCACTTGTCTGTTTGACTGAAGGGAACTGTGTGTTTTTACAAGAGTGATAGTTAAGGTGGGTTGGAGCAATTGCAATGTGACTGTTCTCTATAGATGCTACACTAAACCTGATAACATCAGATCCGATTGCAACACGAGCTGTGATGCATTTGTTGAACTGATGCATAGGACAGTTGAAGTAAAACATAATGCTGACCTCTATAGACAACTGTCTATAATTGACAAAAAAATGTTTCATGCAGAGCCAGGACATAGTAAAGTTACTACTAAAGTAGAAGATTGTTACTTTATATGCGGTAGAAAAGCATATAAATGGCTACCTGAAAATTGGTCCGGCAGTTGTTTTTTTGGGGTACCTGGTTCCGGCCGTACGACATACAGCAGTTTTACCTCAAGGGAGAATTTGGAATGTTTGAGAAATCAAGAAGCCTGTCAATCCAGTGGGGCAAATCAATGCGCGCTGGAAATACCATCATGCTGTGGGCTTAGGGAGCAATGGACTGTCACACATGGACTTGAGTGATACTGTTATATCGTGGGCAGGTGTACTGCCAGCATATGGAACAACAAAATCAATCTGGGAACTGAGAAAATTGTCTAAGCTTCTCGAAATAATGAGCAATGCAACCTTTTCTGCCCTAGAATTGGTGACTGATGAACTGACTGCCATGAGAACAGTGGTGCTTCAAAATCGCATGGCTCTTGACTTCACCCTAGTGGCGAGAGGAGGTACGTGCACTTTAATCCAGGAGGAGTGCTGTTCGTATATTCCTGACCACAAACACGAGATAGACAACCATCTTGAGGTAATTCAGCACGTGTCAGCCATGATCAAACCAGGACCAAATCCACTGACGGACTTTTTCCAGAAATTGTTTGGGGGGGTAGGGCAGCATCCTGATGAATATTCTGATTGCCATTTGTGTAGGGGTAATCCTACGGGTGGTATGTGTGTACTGCTGCATCCCCTGCATAAAAAGTCTGATTAAAAATTTTATAGACATTTCAGTTTCAGAAACCTTATACCAAGGTGCTGAACTTGAAGAATTGCTAAAAAACTGAAAATGCTTTCATGAAACTTAAACTGAATGACTCTCAACTGCAAATCCTGAGTAGGAAGAGGTTAGGGGAAGAAAACACTGTTTATGCTTATATTGAAAGTAGAATAAAAGTATTAAAAGGGGGGAAATGTTAGAAATATATATAATAATAATATGCATGCTTAGTGCATTCAAGGTTTAAAAGGGTTAATACATTTATTCTGTTCACACTGCATGAATCTGCACAGCTATTAGAAACTTAACGAGGCATTTCATTTCTGCTAATGTCATGAAAATAACAAGAGATATTTCATTTCTGCTTATGCCATGAGAAAATATGCAGCTGCTAGAAGCTTTGATAAAGAAAACAATAGATGCTTGAAAGTATAAACCATAGTCAGCATTACTTGTACAAAAGCTAGAAATGTACCTTGAATCTAGACAAAATGTAACACATGTATTAGAACTGTACAATTGAAGAATTGAAAAGTTAAGGTGGGCTAAAATAAGCCCAAGGCCAGGTTGTTTTTCTCAAAATGTTTTGCAAGACTGCAAATAATCTAACCAAGTTAGCAAAAAGTCTGGTAACATTTTCTGTAGAACATACAGAAAGCTGTGTCTAACTACGTCAGAAATAGAATAGTAACATTTTCTGTGTGACATGAAGAGAACTGTACAAGAATAACAAATTGATCACCAAAGAGCCAGAAAAATCCTGTACCTACATGCTTTGTCTCCTTGCTGCAAGTAATAAAGGGTGCCTTGCTTGAACCTAATGTGCATTGGTCTTTGAAGTTTTTTCCTTTTACAGAAATAGACATTGTTAGTCTCGTGGATCAGGTATTGACTGCAAGAGGAATCTCCAGACCCTGTTCTGCTCCGGGTGTTGGGATTTTTTCCTCCTTCGTATTCTCCTGATGGGGATCTTTTGGTTCCAAGGCCCCCTTGTCCATTGCTTTCAATGGTACCCCTTCCTTCAGCGCCGACTACTATGATGCCTGAAACATCTAAGCCCTGGTGGGCTTCAGTTCCGACGACAGCTCACCTTACTCAACTCCTTGCTTCGGGGGTGGAATATTCGGTTTTTGCCTCGGATCCGAGAGTTATTTCCGCACCGAACCCTTCTCAAATGTCAGTCTTGGAGGTGGGCCATACAGAGTGAGGTGTGACCCCGGTTCCGATTCAGTCCTCTTCGATGCCAGGTTCCCATCCCTCTTCGGGTGGGCCTGCCTTCCGGATTATGGAGAGGGTGCTGGCGGCTAGCAATCCTCCTGCTTCAGCTCCGCCTTTGGTTCCCCCCTAACTCAGCCATCGCCAGCCCTTAACAGGGGACCACTAATCCAAAGCACCCCCCTTTCCGAGGCCTCTTCGGACATTCCCACCGAAGTGCCCCTCGGAAGAGGGTGTGCAAAAGAAAACACATGGACTCACCTGAAGAGTCCCTTACTGAGGATATGGATTACGATGATGGGAAGGTTCCCCTAGATTACCCCCCGACGATGTTTCCTTTGGGGACATCTTGGAGATTTTGACTCTGCGAGGTGACTGGAAATCTTCCACCCCTTCCCCGGAGGAATCCATATTCTTACAAGATTTCCGGTGTTCTTCGTGTTTCACTGTTGCAGTCATTGCATTTGGGTAATCCTGCTGGCAGGTTGCCCTCAGTCGGCCTGAATTCCAAAGTCCTGGGTCCTGCGTCGGCTGCTGTCGCCCCTTCCCTGACGTCAGGTCATCAGGGGTATAAAAGAAGCAGCCGACACCATTTTCTTTAGTCTTTCTTGCCACACGGTGCCCGAAACAGAAGCAGTTCGCAAGTGCCGGTCGGCCGACTCCTGAGATTTTCGTGTTCAAGTTTCAGATCCGAAGTCTTCAGTAAAGCTAAGTACCCCGTTGGGGAAACATTTTCTTGCTCCAGACCGATGTCAGAAAAAGTAAATAATTGTATTTCTTGTGGAAAGCAAATACCTCATAAGTACTTTAATTCTTACTGTATTCCTTGCCTAGGCCCTGATCACAACGTTTCTGGTTGTCGGTTTTGTGCTAGATTTAACCAATGCACTATTAAGCATCGGTATGATTTTGCTTTAAACTATTTTGGACACTGGTTTAATTACCCAGAAATGTCGTTGGATAGCCATCCGACTACAGTTGTTCACAAAAACGCAAAGAAAAGGCGAGAGATGGACAACCAAGGCCCAAAACCGACCACAAAGCTTTTCCTAAGCCAGTCGCTGGTTCTCAGTGAGGCGCTTTCGCAGCCCCTGACACCCACTACTTTAGAGTCGCAGGCCGCTACCGACTTCCATGTGGAGTTGGCCAAGCTGCCAGAAACTCAATGTATTGGAGCCTCTGATACTATTGCTTCAGATGGATCCGGAGCCGCTGAGCAGGTACCGGCTTCTGAGGGTGTATTCAGACCTAAATATCTTTACATTAAACCGACTTCAGCTTCAAAGGCAAAGACTAAAGCACCTTCTAAAGCAAAGAAACAAACTCAAGAGCCACGTGGACAGGCCTCTCTGCCCAAAAAACAGATGCTCAAAATGGCCGAAGACTTGATTACCTTGATCAGGGATTCCCATCCCCCTCCTGATAAGTGGCCTAGGCAAGAGACTGACTATGAATCTTCAGGTCAGGTTTCTATTTCTTCTGATTCTTCTTCTGATCAGGAATATTCTCTTCTCCCCATGAGGATTCTGATGGTGAAGAATCCATACCTTCAGCTTCTCCTCCAGAGGGCTATTCTTTTGGGGAAACCTTGCATACCATGAGGGAGCATTTCCACTGGGAGAGCCAAGATTTTTCAGAATCTAAAAAGAGGCTCAGGGATTTCCTTTTACTACCTCAACACAGGCCGCTAGCCATTCCACCTGTTAGACATTGTAGATGTGTTTTCGGAGTCTAGTCTTACCCCCGACTCCTTACCACCAGTTCCTGTTAAGCCTGACAGATATTACAGGGTTCCTGACTCTCATAAATTCCTTTTTAAAAACCCTGCTGCAGACCCAGAAAATTTTACAGGGTCCCAAAGGAGTTAAGGCTTCCGCTGCAAAAAACCCTACCCCCTCTGACAGAGATTCTAGGGCACTGGATAGATGGGGGGGAAAAAAGGTTTACACACCTGCTACCTTGGCTATAAGGGCCATAAACTGTCAGTTTCATATGCTCAAATATCAGCAACATGTCATGGCATTGCTTAAACACAAAATGTTAAACTGTGAATGTGCAGAAAACAAGGAAATGCAGGATTTATTGCATGCAGCTGAACAAGTTGGAAAGCATACTTTGCAATGTGGTTTTGATTCTTTGGAGGCCTCCTGCAGGGCCGCAGTTACAGGTTCTGTAATTAGGAGGCATGCTTGGTTAAAGGAACAAAATCTGCCTGATCATGTCAAAGTTAAATTATTAGATGCACCTTTACAGCATGATACTTTGGTGTTAAGGCAGAAGAGGTGTTAAAGAAAATAGAGGGCAAAGCTAAATCTATGCAAACTGTCAAAGATTTTTTACAAGTACAGCCACCTAGCTTTAGTAGACACTGGCCTACAAATAATTGGTCCTTTCCTGTGTCAGACAGACCTGAAAGGGACAGATCCAGATGCCCTAGAGGTAGATCCCAGGCGCAAGGTTCATACAGGTCAAAGCAATGGGGTGCTTCTACCTCAATAGTTGGAGAAGACAAATCACAACCATACAGGAAACAGTCCCAGTGACTTCCCCCTGCCTGCACCAAGCATTTATCTCCTGGCAGCACCCTTAGGGGGAATATTAGCACTTTTTTCTCAAAATTGGCACATTATAACCCAGGACAAGTGGGTTCTAAATATTATGTCACAAGGCTACAAGTTCCATTTCCATACCCTGCCAAAGGCAAACGGCTGGCCAGATCTGCCAAAAAGTCAATGGGAAGAGGCACAAAAACAAGTCTCATCCCTCATGGACATGGGGGCCATTCAACAAGTACCAGAGCAAGAGCAGGGACAAGGATTTTACTCGAGACTGATGTCCTTCAAGGATGCATCTGCAGTCCTTACAAATGGGTTGTGGCAGCCCTTAAAGTCTGGGTTTGGCCTCGGCTGGTGTTCTGCTGGTCTTGTATAAAGGCATCAGCCAACGCCATTTTCCTCAGTCTTTCTTGCCGAAGCAGAAGCTGTTCGCAAGTGCCAGTCGGTCAGATCCAGAGATTACTACTACCGAATACTACTTCGAAGACTTCTAAAAATCTAAGTACCCCATTGGGGACTCTTTCTTGCCTCAGCCAATGTCAGAAAAAGTGAATAACTGCTTAACTTGTGGGAAACAAATACCTCATAAAGATTTCCACTCTTACTGCTTACCTTGTTTAGGCCCAGACCGTAGCAGCTTGTTTAGCCTGTGCTTCCTTCAACCGTTGCTGAACAGTTTTTCGCTCAGATTTTGCGTGCATTATGGAAACCACGGTTAAGCAAACCGCAGTGTCTAAACCGAGCAAACAGGTCAATCTACAGCCGAATCCATGACTACTACCGAGGCCCTTCTACCTAGTTGAATCGGCCTCTGAAGTTTTGCCTACTAATGTGGTTTCTCCAGAATTATCGGACACCATCCCTTTGGATGTCTCTACCCCAGCACGTGGTGCTGCTAGGCCTCCTGCAGCCATGTCTATAAAGGCCTTTGCCAGGGCTAAAGCAGCCAAAACTGCTAAGTCTGTGCCTGTTAAGCCCCCCTCTCACAGGCCCAGTTCCAGTTCCCAAATGCTTACTCTGGCAGAGGATCTCATCTCTTTAATAAGGGGATCCCAATCTTACCCAGACAGGGCCTCTCAACCTCCAGAAAAGAGACCTAGAGCAGAGCCCCCTGAGCCAGTGTCCTCTAATGACTCTTCTGATGATACAGACAATACAGACCATCCAGAGGCTCCTTTTTCTACTTATGAAGATTCCGATGCTGAAGAATCTATTCCTTCTGCCTCTCCACCAGAGGAATTTTCCTTTGAAACCTTACATGCCATGAGAGAGCAATTCCAATGGCAGGGACAAGATTTCTCAGATTCAAGAAAAGGCTTAGGACCTTTTACACTTACAACATAGGCCCTTAGCTATACCTCCAGTTCTTCCTGTTGTGGATGATGCATTTAATGATGTTTGCACTACTCCTGATACTTTACCTCCAGCCCTGCTAAGCTCATCACCACTTATACAAGGCTCCTTTTGCAGATCCTGAGACTATCTCCCAGGGACCCTAGGCAGTAGCCCGACCTCAGCGAAAACCCTCTCCCTTCTGAAAGGGAATCCAGGTCCTTAGAGATGGGGTAAAAAGTATACACCTCTGCTACTCTCTCAGCTAGAGCTTTGAACTGTCAGTTTCATATGATCCAATACCAAGAGTTTATGCTTGATCAGTTAACTAAGAAGCTGTCCTCTGATGATTCCTTAGATAAGAAATATGTTCTAGAAATGGTGAATAGCATTCAGCAGGTTAGTAACCATTCTTTAAAATGTGGCTATGATGCACTGGAGGCTTCATTTAGATCAGCCATGACTGGCACAGTTATAAGAAGGCATGCATGGTTGAAAGAACAGGTCTTGGATCATGTTAAAGCAAAGCTATTAGATGCTCCTATGGATAAGGTCAGTCTATTTGGTTCTCCTGCTCAACAAGTAATGAAGAAAATGGAAGAGAAGGCAAAATCTGTACAAACAGTTAAAGATTTCCTACAGGTTCAGCCCCCAAGGTTTAGCAGGAACTGGCCTTCCAAAATTGGTCCTTTCCAGACTCCTCTAAAACTCAGAGCGGCAGGAATCAGAGGCAGAAATCAATCCAGAGGAGGTGCCTACAGATACAACCACTACCACTGCAACAGGACAATCACAGTGACTTGAACCTCACAGAACAAATAGCAGCACCCTTAGGTGGAAAATTATATTTTCAAAAAACTGGCACTATATCACAAGAGACAAGTGGATTTTGCAAACTATAGACCAAGGCTACAGGTTTCACTTCCACACCTTACCAGTAAAAAGAGGAATGCCAAACCTACCACCAAATCAAAAGACAGAAGCTCTAAAACAAATAGCTCAATTAACAAAGATGAGAGCTGTGGAAAGGGCACCACCTACAGAACAGGGCAAGGGATTTTACTCCAGACTCTTCCTAGTACCAAGAAAAGAGAAAAGTTGGAGACCTATTACATTCATCATTGTTCCAAAATTCAAAATGCTGACCCTACAGCAACTTCTTCCCATGCTGGGCAAGGAGTATTGGCTGGTGACTCTAGATCTCAAGGAGGCATACCTGAAATTGCAGAAGATACCTCAGATTTCTTGCAGGATCAGAGCATTATCAATTCTCAGCATTGCCCTTTGGCTTATCTACTGCGCCCAGAGTGTTCACGAAATGCCTGGCATCAGTAATCGCTCATTGCAGGCTTCAGGAATCCAAATTTAGCCATACTTGGGCGACTTCCTGATACAAGCGGACAACAAAAGCAAGCTGACACAAGACTTACAAAGAGTCATTTGCTTACTACAAGCCCTGGGATACACAGTCAATTTAAAAGTCAAGACTGATACCATCCCAAACAAGAACATTCTTGGGTGCAGAATTGGACACAGTAAAACAGATGGCATTCCTAACTGCAGAAAAACAAGAACAACTTCCTCTTTACTTCTTGGCATTAACAAAGCAGAACAAACTAACAGCAAGGAAAGTACTGCAGGCCATGGGCTTCATGGCATCCTGCATAATCCTCGTCCCCTATGCCAGACTGCATATGAGAAAGCTACAGTGGTACCTAAAGAATTTATGGTCTCAACACAGGCACAGCTTGGAAACCAAATACCACTAATCCCATGCCTGAAACAAGAGTTCCTATGGTGGGCTCAGGCATGCCAGTCAAACCCAGGTTTGTCCTTCCACAACATTCAAACAAGCCAAACCATCTCAGACCTCGGTTGGGGGCCACATGCTGGACAAGTGCATTCAAGGCTTATGGACTCCAGATCAGCTGCACCTGCACATAAATCAAAAGAAATGCTGGCAGTAAAACTAGCAATCCAGAATTTCAGACCATTCCTCAAAGAAGGCCAATTGATGATAAGGACAGACAACACCACAGTCATGTGGTACATCAACAAACAGGGAGGCACTCATTCATACCCCTATGCCGAATGGCTCTGGACCTATGGAATATGGCTCTCAGCTACAACATTCAGTTACAGGCAATATTTGTGAAAACATCCTAGCAGACATGTTAAGCAGAACTACCTCGGATGCTCACGAATGGATGCTATACCGGACATCTTCAAGGCCATCACAAAGAAATGGGGAATGCCACAAATAGACCTATTCGCATCCCCACTCAATCACCAGCTCAAGAAATTCTGCACAAGGACATACCACCCACTTGCTTGGAAGGTGGACTCTCTATCCTTCAGTTGGAAAGGCCTGACAGCATATGCATTTCCACCCTTCCTTTGATGCACAAGGTACTACTGAAAATCAAAGAGGGATAATTCTGATAGCTCCAAATTGGCCAAGACAACATTGGTATCCATTGCTGAGGAGCATGTCTCGGGGGGAAACGTGGACACTACCCCTGATTCCTTTGATGTTAACTCAGAGCGACTACAACATCCTGCATCCAAACCTGAAAACTCTGCAACTGACTGCCTGGAACATTACATAAGAGCAACTAACCCAGATTTATCCCAAAGGGTTAAACACATTATCCTTGAGGACCGCAGACCTTCAACAAGAAGGAACTATGCAGGAAAATGGAAAAAGTTTGTCATTTGGAGTACTGAAAGAGGGAAAGATGTGTCAAAGGTAGATATTGCCAACATCCTGGAGTATTTGGCAGAGCTTCTCCATACAGGCCTGTCCTATTCCTCCATCAAGATACATGCATCAGCTATTTCTGCAGAATACAGCTTCGATCCCCCTGTCTTCTCACATCCTCTACTCAGGCAGTTCCTGAGAGGAATTAAGAATGTAAAACCTCCTAGGAAACCACCATTACCAGCATGGGACTTGAACTTTGTGCTAGAAAAATTGACACTCCTCCATCCCAACCAGCAGCAACAGCAGATCTTCAACACCTATCCTGGAAAACTGCTTTCCTACTGGCAATTACTTCAGCAAGAAGGGTTTCAGAACTACAGGCTTTAATGGCAGTACAACCCTTCCTAATCTTCCATCAAGATAGAGTGTCCATGAGAACTAATCCTACATTTATGCCTAAGGTGGTATCCAGAGTGTCTCTAAACCAGGCTATCCACCTACCTACCTTCTTTCCCAATCCACAGAACAGGGGGGAAAGACTGCTACATACCTTGGATGTACATAGACAGTTCTACCTGGACAGAACCAAGGGCAATAGAAAAACTGACCAGCTTCTAGTAGCTTATGCAACAGGAAGGGAAGGAAAAGCAATTTCCAAACAGACAATCTCCAAGTGGATAGGAAATTGCATAAGATTCTATTACTCCTACCATGGAAAGCAAATTTCACAGAACATAAGGCCTCATTCTACAAGGGCTACAGCCACTACCACAGCTTTCTTATGAGGAGTGGCTACCAAGGACATTATTGAGGCGGCTACTTGGACCTCCGTGCATACATTTGCCAAGCATTATAACTTACCTCTATACTCTAGATCCCGAGCAGGGTTTGCCACTGCTGTTTTGCAAGGGATCCTAACTACACCATAATTCTTCTTCCTCCTCCCCTAGTTTGGCTATGGTATTCTACCCATTTGTAAGGACTGCAGATGCATCCTTGAAGGACATAGTACAGTTTTGTACCTACCATAAATGTAGATGTCCGAACAGGATAGCATCTGCAGTCAGCTTCCCTCTGTGGTACTCCTAGGTATTTGCCCACCTAATAGCTAGCGGGGAATCTCTTATGGTGTATTTGTTTGTATATATGTACATACATGCTTATTTTTGTGTTTGCCTTCTACTTTTTGGAAACATTGGCATTTACCCAAAAATTTAGCTATCCAAGAGGGCAACTGGCATCTGGGGCAAGAAACACTGAGGAAAATGGCGTTGGCTGATGCCTTTATACCCGAAAACCAGCAGAGATGACGTCGGGTGAAGTGCGACACCAGCCGAGGCCAGACCCAGACTTTGGAATCCGGGGCTGCCTGACGACAGGACAACCCATTTGTAAGGACTGCAGATGCTATCCTGTTCGGACATCTACATTTATGGTAGGTACAAAACTGTACTTTCTTGGTACCCAGAAAGGACAAGGCCTGGAGACCAATACTGGACCTATCTATTCTGAACACATTCCTGGATATACCAAAATTCAAGATGTTGACTTTGCAGCAGCCTCTGCCCATGCTGAGCAAGAACGCTTGGCTTGTGACTCTAGACCTAAAAGAGGCATACCTGCATGCCCCAATCAGACAGTTATGCAGAAGATACCTCAGATTCAAGGCTGGCTCAATGCATTACCAATTCTTTGCACTGCCTTTTGGCTTATCTACTGCGCCCAGGGTCTTTACAAAGTGCCTGGCACCAGTAATTGCATTCTGCAGACAAAGAGGAATACAAATATATCTTTGGACGACTGTCTAATTCAAGCAGAGAACAAGGACATTCTTCTACAGCATCTGGCGTTTGTGAAAAGACTTCTAACATGCCTGGAGTACGCAGTCATTGAAAAGAAATCAAAACTAGCACCCTCTCAAGAGATAATATTCCTGGGTGCAAGCTTAAATACAACTGCCCAGATGGCTTATCGCACGCCAGACAAACAAAGGTAACTGACTACCTATTTCAAAATGGTGGCAACAAAGGCCCAGTTATCTGCAAGAAAAATTCTGCAGGTTTTGGGCTTCATGGCATCCTGCATCCTACTAATTCCATATGTAAGACTGCATATGAGGAAACTTCAATGGTACCTAAAAAGTGTTTGGACTCAACATTGCCACAGCCTGGAAACAATGATTACTCTCATTTCCTGCCTGCAACAGGAGTTTCGATGGTGGGCAAGGGCTTGTCACCAAAACAAGGGACAGCCATTCACATTACCCCCAGCCAGGCAGACACTAACAACGGATGCATCAGATTATGCCTGGGGGGCCCACATGGCAGGAAGATGCATTCAGGGCACATGGTCATCAAACCCAATGCATCTAGATATCAATCAAAAAGAGATGCTAGCTGTTCAAAATGCCCCGACAGCCTTCAAGGACCTACTTCATCCAGGACAACTACTGATAAAGACAGACAACACCACGGTCATGTGGTATATAAACAAGCAGGGGGCCCACATTCTTACCCCCTTTGCAGACTATCCATGACTTTGTGGGACACAGCATTGACTTACCAAGTACATCTGCAGGCACAATTCCTGCCAGGAAGTGAAAATAATCTGGCAGACAAACTAAGCAGAAACCTCATGGATCCCCACGAGTGGCAGCTGGAACCACAAGTCTTCAGCATGATAACAAGGAAGTGGGGATGCCCGGACATAGATCTATTTGCCTCCCCTCACAACTACCAACTAAAAAGATTCTGCACAAGGACTTATCACAGACAAGCATGGAAAGTGGACGCCCTATCTTTCAGCTTTAAAAACCTATCAGTATATGCCTTTCCCCCCCACTGCCTCTCCTCCCCAAGGTACTCCTAAAAGTCAGACAGGAGAAGCCAAAGATGATACTGATTGCCCCAGACTGGCCCAGCCAGTACTGGTATCCAATCCTAAGGAACTTGTCTCAATGCCCAGCTTGGACCTTACCTCAAATACCTCATCTACTGTCCCAGCAAAACAATCAGATCCTGCACAGCCAACTTAGGACTTTAAACCTGGCAGCATGGTGGATAATGTAGTCATACAAAACACACCTCTCAGTAAAGCTGTGATGGATGTAATTTTGGCAGCCAGAAAGCCTAGTGCTAGAAAATCTTATGCTGGAAAATGGAAGTGATTCTGTGCTTGGAACCAGGCACAAGGAACTGATACAGCTGTGCCAAATTTTCCTCAGATTTTGCAATACTTAACTGAGATGCTTGACAAAGGCCTGTCTTTTTCATCTATTAAAATTCATGCCTCTGCTATTTCGGCTCATTACAATACAGAGCCACCAATCTTTTCTCATCCCTTATTAAAGCAGTACCTCAGAGGAGCCAAAAATGTAAGGCCTCCAAAGAGATCATCAATGCCTGCATGGGACCTCAACTATGTCTTGGAAAAACTCACCCTGCCTCCTTTTGAGCCAGCTGCTACTGCTGATGTAAAGTTTTTATCTTGGAAAGCAGCTTTGCTCCTAGCAATAACTTCTGCAAGATGAGTTTCAGAGCTACAGGCACTCATGGCTGTGGAACCTTTTATCATTTTTTATCCAGACAGGGTCTCTCTGAGGACAAACCTAACATTTATGCCTAAGGTGTGGTGTCCAATGTGGCTCTTAACCAAACTATTCATCTGCCAACTTTTTATCCAGATCCACAGAACAAGGGGGAGAGAATTCTGCATTCTTTGGATGTACACAGCTTAGATTCTACTTGGACAGAACCAAAGTTTTCAGAAAGACAGAGGAATTACTAGTGACATATGCTGCAGGATCCCAAGGAAAGGCTCTCTCAAAGCAGACTATTTTAAAGTGGATAGGCCACTGCATTCATTTATGCTACTTACACCATGGCAAGCCAGTGCCAAAGGGCATTAGGCCACATTCAACCAGAGCTGCAGCCACTTCAGCAGCCTTTCTCAGGGGAGTACCAACCAAGGGCATTTTAGAGGCTGCTACTTGGAGTTCAGTGCACACTTTTACAAAGGACTATCATCTGCCACTCTTCTCTAAATCCAGTGCAGGCTTTGCCACTACAGTTCTGCAGGGCCTCATAGCTGCTCCTAATGCTGTTTAGCTCCAGCCTCCCAACCATAGCTTTGGGATTCTACCCAAATGTAATGACTGCAACAGTGAAACACGAAGAACATAGTACAGTTGTGTACACTTACCATAAATGTAGATGTTCGAGTGTATTCACTGTAGCAGTCCAGGTTACCCACCCGCCATCCCCCTTTCTTCTGATGGAACCTATCTTTCCTTCTCTGATTTGTACAACCTATGTGGTGTATTTTCTTGTAGATGAAGGTAAAGTTTATGTTGGTGCATGTATTTTATATATATATAAATGTTGGCTACCCTTTTAGTGGGCACCTGACATTTGGGGCAAGAAAAACTAAAGAAAATGGTGTCGGCTGCTTCTTTTATACCCCTGATGACCTGTCGTCAGGGAAGGGGTGACAGTAGCCAACGCAGGACCCAGGACTTTGGAATTCAGGCCAACTGAGGGCAACCTGCTAGCAGGATTACACAAATGTAATTACTGCAACAGTGAATACACTCGAACATCTACATTTATGGTAAGTGCACATAACTGTACTTTCCCGGCCCACTACGTCCTGGGTGACCCCTCCTGCAGATGAGTTGGTCAAATTCATCGTGCAGCGAGTGTGGAAGAGACCAGATTCAGTAAAAGCTATCCCCAGGAGATCAGACAGAGTACTTTCTCCTCCTGAGGATCAACCCCATTGGTCGAAAGGTTTGCCAGTAGACGCTGTGTTGGTGGCGGCGGCCTCAAAGAAGGACTTGGCAGAAGAGAGTCCTGCTGTTCATCCGTCCAACAGGGAGTCCCTGGTTGTGTACAGGCTAGGGAAGTGAGTCTTTGCTGCAGCGACCTTTGCTGTGCATTTTCTGAATTTCTTGGCACACTTTACGAGACTCCAGAGAGACCTTATTTTCGAACTCCCTGGTAGCCTCGCGGGTCAAGTGTCGGATGGAGCATGTGACAAAGTGGTCTCCCAACTTGCCACCCTTGAAGTGATTTTGAATTCCTCCATGAGGTTGCTCTCCCACGCAACCGAAGGAGCAGCTAGAGCAGCAGGTGCCCGCGTGGTTGTCCGATGTCATGCCTGGATGCGCATTTCTGACCTACCGGATTCCTTCAAGTCTTCCTTTTTGAACGCCCTTATTAAACCCTCCTCGCTCTTTGGTTCTAAGGTCACTGATACTTTGGCCATGTGCGAGCAGGACTTAAAGACCTTGTCTGCCGTGGGCCTGTGCTTCTTCAACCCTCAGCGTTCCTTCTCCAGGAATCAGAGGAGTGGAAATTTGTGGCACAAGAAGTCGCAAGGTTTCTTTCGTGACGCACGTGGCAAGGACTCCTGCAGAGGAGGGTCCGACAGTGGAAGACGTCCCTTTAGGGGCAGAGGGGGCTACCGGAATCGGGGCTCCAGAGATTCTTTCTCCAGTAGGCCCTATCTGCTTTCCTCTGGAAGCAGTCGGGGCGTTTCTCTCTTCACCCAGCAGTCTGGTCCTCCATTACCAGTGATCTATGGGTGCTGAGAATTATCACCAGAGGCTATCACATTCCCCTCAAATCCTTTCCAAGACCTCAATTCTCCCTTCCTCGACATTCCACCCAGTCAGAGGGAGGAGGCAGCTTCCAAAATCAAGGAACTTTTACAAAAGCAAGTCATCCAAAAGGTCTCCCCAGATCAATGCAGATTAGGGTTCTACTCCAGACTCTTTTTGGTGCCAAAAAAGATGGGGGACTGGAGGCCCATTCTGGATTTCAGTCATTTGAACGAGTCAGTTATACAGACCAAGTTCCGCATGGTCACTATTCAATCCATCCTTCCATGCCTTCGGGATGGTGTGTGGATGTGCTCTCTAGATCTCCGGGATGTGTATTACCACATCAAAATGGACAAACTCTCCAGGAGGCTTTTGCTCTTCCGGCTGGGAGCCAATCATTTTCAGTTCAGAGCCCTGCCTTTCGGTCTCTCAACAGCCCCCAGAGTGTTACAAAATGTCTAGCAGTGGTGACACTTGAGACCTCACGGATTCCAGGTGTTTCATTATCTGGACGATTGGCTCCTCTCCGCCCCCACCGAGCGTCTACTGACCAGAGCCCTTCTCCACACTCTGTCTCTGGCGGAGTCTCTGGGTATTACTATCAGTTGGGAAAAATGAAACCTTCAGCCCTCACAACAACTGGAATTCATAGGGGCTATGTTCAACACTCAGCTCGGCCAAATATCTCTTCCTCATCACAGGCTCTTAAGACTGAGAACACAAATGCAAGTGATACTTGACTGCAGGAAAGTGTCTGCAAGGGAAGTTTTGCAGGCTCTGGGTTCCATGGCAGCAGCCATTTCCATTGTTCCGTTGGCCAGGCTTCATATGCGCCTGTTACAGTGGCTTCTTCAAACTCAGTGGATACACGATCATCATCCCTTGAACGCACTAATCCTCATCACCGATCTTTGCAAACAGGATCTCCTCTGGTGGATAAGAATGGACGAAAGTCTTTGGTGTCGCCCCTTTCAACCTCTTCAGCTCAGTGCCACGGTGACTACAGATGCTTCCCTGATAGGGTGGGGGTCCATTTTCAGGGAAAATCTGTTCAAGGCACGTGGTCCCCTCCAGAAGTCTACTTACACATCAACGTTCTAGAGCTCAGAGCTGTGTTACAAGCTCTTCACCCTCTTCTTCCTCCTCTCGGACCGATTGCTATCCAGTCCGACAACATGTCTGTTGTGTGGTACATCAACAAGCAGAGAAGGACCAGATTTTACCCCCTTTGCCACGAAGCCATGAGAATTTGGCAGTGGGAGAGCTACCAACCGTTTCCTGATTGCTACACACATCCCGGGGAGTTCCAACGTGATTGTGGACAGGCTGAGCAGATGCATCCTGCTTCCTCATGAATGGTCTCTCAACCAGAGAGTGGTGGAGGAAATTTTCAGCTGCTGGGGCCGGCCTTGCTGCAATGTTTGCCTCCCCCTCCAATACGAAGTGCAGCAGCTACTGCGGAGGAGTCCCTGAGAGACACTCTGACACTCGATTGGCCCACGGGTCTCCTGTACGCTTATCCTCCCATCCCCTTGAATACCCTTGGTCTTAAGTAAAGCTACTCGGTTGAGAAGCTGAATGATTCTCATTGCTCCATTCTGGCCATGTCAGGTTTGGTTCCCCTTCCTTCAGCCACACCTGCTCCGACTTCCTTGGATTCTACATTCCCAACAGGATCTCATTTCTCACCCCCAAGGGTTGTCATCTCCAAATCTGGCCACTCTCAAACTGACAGCTTGGTTGCTCCATTTCCATTAGTAGCCAGGCTTGAATCATGACCAGAAAACTTTATAAAGACAAGAGAAAACATTTTTCCTTGTGGGCACAAGAGCTGTCTCTGGATCCTGTTTCTGTTCCAGTAGCTACGGTTCTTCAATACCTGACCAAGCTTTTCCTTAACGGGACTTCTGCATCCACGATTCGGGTGCATCTAGTTGCCATTTCCAATTTCCATGATGGTTCAGACGGAAGTCCTATTTCTTCCTGTCTGTGTAAGACTTTCTTGAAGGGGATTTTTCATTCTAGACCTCCCATTAGGCAACCTGTGGAACCATGGAATCTGTCTAGGGTGCTTCAAACTTTGACTCTACCTCCCTTCGAGCCGGCTGCAACCTGTGATGTGAAGTTTCTGTCCTGGTAGAACTTGTTTCTGGTGGCGGTTACTTCAGCCAGACGTGTATCAGAGCTGCAAGCATTATGCATTGAGTCCTTATTTGATTTTCCATAACGACAGAGTATCACTTCGCACCAATCCAACTTTCTTACCAAAGGTGGTTTTGGAATTCTCTATTAATCAGTCCATTGAGTTGCCCGTGTTTTTCCCTCATTGTACCAACAAAGGGGAATAATGTCTCCATTCCTTGGATGTCCACAGACAGTTGCGGTTTTATTTGGACAGGACAAAGTCTTTTCGAAAGTCAGATCAGCTTTTTGTTGCCTTGGCAGGCTCTAGAAAGGGATCGACATTGTCTAAGGTTACCTTGTCTAAATGGCTTAGGGATTGCATCTCCTTTGTTTATTCTCTGGAGGAGGAATCAGCTCCTGGCCGCATTAAACCTCACTCCACTAAAGCCGTGGCCACTTCTGTCCCCTTTCATGCTAGGGCTTCCATGGATGATATTTGTGCAGCTGCCACCTGGGCTAAACCCCATACCTTTATCAAGCATTACAAATTGGATCTGATCTCTAGGGGTAGAGCTGCCTTTGGCTCTATGGTTCTCCGGAATGTTCTTCCATGAGGGCCACCCAGATTCTATAGTAGCTAGGGACTTGGTCCCATCAGTGAGGAATGGTAGAAGATTAACAACTTCAGATAAAGAAGTTAGGTCTTACCATAACCTTCCATCTGAGTTGTCGATCTTCTTCCATTCATCACACCCTCCCACCTTCCCCCGCCAAAGGCTCCTGGCAGATCTTTGGGTCGTTTTGGAGTGTTAGGGTGTTTGTGCAGAGATGGCCTCTGCCTTTGTTTTTGTTTCTTATATATGTTGCTACTATGTGTTCTGCAAACTTGATCTGAGGTATGGGATGAAGGGCATTGTGAGTAGTAGCGTGGCTCGAGAGTTTGGTGTACGCTAGCTTGGTATTTGGCCGACTCTGTTCCGAGGGTTTGGAACCGTACCCATCAGTAATGAATGGAAGAAGATCAACAACTCAGCTGGAACGTTATGGTAAGACATAACTTCTTTTTTATGACTCTGTAGATACTGCATCCATGTCTGTTGCTGCTGGTACCGTTTTGATGTTTGCCTGGCAGTGCTCTCTGAACTTCTAAGATTAAAAAAATAAGGTTATAAATTCTTCTTTTGATAAAGACTTAGTTTTTGGACCCTCTGCTGCAGGGGTTATCAAAGATATGCTGAGAGTGGTAAGATGATACAAGAAATCTCTCAGATTTTTCACCCCCCCCCCTTCATGTATTCCATGGGATTTTCTGCTCCCTCATCTAGCTTTGACAAGAAACGGTCTCAACAAATGTTAGTCAGCAGATGTTTAAAAAACAGAGGCAAATAAGGCAGAAAAAACTATAAGGACCTTGTTCCTCCCTACCACCCTGGTGGCAGTCCCTTATCAGTTCCAGAAAGTCTAAATCTCTTTTTCTGTTTCTGAAAATGGATTCTGAAGCTGATTCTGCAGGATTACAGATGGCAGCGGGATGAAAAGGCCTCCCTTCCAGGGAATTATGCCACATCCCCCAGACCAAACCTCTCTATTACTTCCTATCCTACAACACATATCTCAGAGGGTAATAGAATCACTTCCATCTTCCCAGCTGGGAAGAGGTTTATCCAAGAATGTTGAATCACTTCCATCTTCCCAGTTGGGAAGAGGTTTATCCAAGAATGTTTTAGATGCCAAAGAAAGAGAATGCATGGAGAGCAGTTCTGGACCTTTCTTTCCTAAATCAGTATGTGATGATGTCCATGTTCAAAATGCTTGGTGTAAAACTTTGAGGAATTTAACTTCATGATGGGAGAGTACCCACTCTCCACACCATGAACCTTAATGTTAACCAAAGGAAATACTTTTAGCATTAAAAAGGTTCATATGCCCCACACACTGTTATGAGAATTACATTACCTGGAGTGGTTAGTCAGTATTCCGGGATATTCTGGTGTGTTGGTGCTGTCGATGTTTTCATCTCGGTGATATGTGTTGCGGGTAAGTGGTATTTCGTTATTCTAATGTCGACCCATATATATATATATATATATATATATATATATATATATATATTATGTGTGTGTGTGTGTGTGTGTGTATCTATATAGATATATATATATATATATATATATATATATATATATATATATATATACATATATATATATATATATATATATATATATATATATATATATATATACATATATATATATATATATATATATATATATATATATATATATATATATATACACACATACATACACGTGTATGTGTGTGTAAATATATGTATATATATATATATATGTATATATATATATGTGTGTGTGTGTGTGTATGTCTGTCTGTATTTATATGTAGGGATCTAATTCATATCATTGACTTTCATAACATCGAGACCACATTGTTGAATGTTTAAAACCACGAACACCTGAAACATCGTATTTTCCATCTGGGAAAGTAGCCTCATGTTAAGTTGTCAATCTCGCCTTCATTCTTGCTTGATGGGTTCGGAGCCGATCCCTCGGCTCCGACTCGGCACTTGCTAAGCTCGAGAGTCACTTTTACCAGCTCGAGGCAGCCCCATATCCCATGATGCAAGGCGGTAAGTACCCAGATCTCGCTTTGCCGCTTATGAGGTCCTCCTTTTACCAGCTCCTGGTAAGTGATTTACTAATTCGCTAATTTAGCCCCTTTTAACTTAAAAACCCCTTATTGTTAGTTTTTATTTAGTTTTAATCTGTTTCTGACAGAAATTTGTCTGTCTCTTATTATTTTTTTTAGTCAGACTTTACCCATCCCCCTGTTAGGGTGTGTGTGTGTGTTTGTAGTTATACCTTTTTGGTATATTTAAATTTAAATTCTTTGACTGGTGTGTGTGTGTGCTTGTGTTACACCATGTCAAAAGAAAGGGTCTCAGGCTTTAAGAAGTGTGACTCGTGCTGTCAGAAGATGTCTCTGACAGACGGTCACACTTCTTGCCTTTATTGCCTGGGGCCTCTTCACCTGCAGGACTCCTGTGCTATATGTCATTCTTTCAGCCAGAGAGTCCTGCAGGAAAGAAGAAACAAATTAATACTTAGGGGCCTTCTTAAGCCGGCGGGCTCTCCGGCTAAGTCGGCTCCACCTAAGACTGCCAAGTCTTCCAAGGCCCAGGCTTCTGTGTCAAAGCCTGCGGCCTCGGCTCCGACTCGTTCTGAGTCGAGATCGCCCGCTGGAGCCGATTCTGGCTTAAAGCCTCCGGCACCGATGGCTATCGGTGCCGATTCTGCATCGACCACTTCGGTGTCGGCTCCGATCGGCTCCGACCACCATGTGGCACAGGCATCGGTGTCGGCTCCGATCGGCTCCGACACCGTTACTTTGTGGCTGTATCGGCTCCGGCTGGAGCCGATGCATCGAGCTACCTGTCGGCTCCGATAAGTTGTCGGCTCCGACAGGTTCAATAGTTTCATCGGTTCCGATGGCTCCTTCGAGGAAGAGGTCGAGGTCTCCTTCCTTGGAGCCGATACTTCGGCTCGGCTTCACCTCTCCTCTCGAACGGAGCCATCGGAGCCGATCTTCAAGGTCATCCAGGCTTGGACCATGACTTAGAGAGTGGTCAGTAGATTACTTAAGTCACAGGCACTGGCCCAAATGTTACATAGTCCGTCTCAACAGACGACTATTGGTCCACACCCTGTTACAGTTCCTCCTTCAACTCTACCCCAGAGCTTGGAGTTGGAGTCTTCGAATGGTTACTGCTACGGCTGAGGGACGGATACCCCTTCTGTCCCTTCAGCCTCTACTCTTATCTCCTCTTGAGACCTTCCTTAGAGGGATTCGTGGCGGGCTTCCATGGTCTCCTCCGAGGGGTGAGTGGCATCGGACCCTTGTCCGAACCCGCTCTTCCCCTTGGAGCCTCGGCCTTGGTGAGCTCGGCTCCGACATCTGCCTCGGAGACTTCCCTTCGGTGGTCCCTGGAGTTCCTAGCTCTTGACGGGTTCTCTCGGACCTGCCTGGGGAGCATTCGAGGTGATGAAGAGTGTGCTGGCCACTGGTATCAGCCAGCAGTCTGTTCCTTTAGCTCCTCCTTCTATAGTGCCTGTTGACATCTCTGCCACTTCTCTTGCTACAGGACCCAGAGATCCTCCGCCTCAGGTTTCCCCATTGGGAATTTCCCCCTCTTCCGAGGATTCTCCTGATGTTTCGGGAGATCCTCCTAGGAAGAGGACTTGTAAGAGGAAACACGTAGACTCCCCCGAGTCTATCACTTCAGATACTGACTTTGATGAGTCAGAGGGATCCCCAAGATCCCCCTCTGAGGATGTCTCCTTCTCAGACATCCTAGAACTCCTTAGACAGAGGGGAAACTGGCCCACCAATAATCCCTCTGAGGATGAGTCAGTATACCTAGAGGCGTTTGATTCTCGGCCCTCCACCTCCTGGGTGTCTTCGCCTTTCGACCCCCTTATGCAGGTTATTGCCCGAAAGGCGTGGGCTGCTCCTGACTCTGTAGAGCCAGTCCCTAGGAGGCCTTCAAAATTTATCACTGCCCCGTGTGACAAGCAATTCCTCACTAAGGGTGTCCCCGCTGATGCCATGGTGGTGGCTGCTGCCACCAAGAAGGAACTTGCAGATCCTTCCGTACCCGTCCATCCTCCTAATAAGGACTCTAGGACCATGGATAGGTAAGCGGATGTTTTCCTCAGCGACCTTTGCTATGCTCGCTGAATTACCTATGTCACTTCACCAGACTCCAGAGGGATATCCTTAAGGAGCTGGGTGAAGTAGTACAGGATCCTACAGCTGCAGGGGCTCAAGAAAAAATTGCTTCGCAGCTAGGAACCCTTAATTCCATTGCAAACTCCTCCATGCGGCTAATATCATATGCTGCTGATGGAGCGAGTAGGGCCGCAGGTACAGGTGTGGCACGCCAAGCCTGGATGCGGCTATGTGACTTTGCAGATCCCTTTAAGGCGTCCTTCACAAATTCTCCCTTTGATGGGTCAGCTTTGTTTGGCCCTCAGGTGAAGGAAACTTTGACCAGGTGTGAGCAGGACGGCAAGACTCTTTCTGCTGTAGGAGTCCGTTTTTCCACCCCTTCTAGACCTTACCCCAAAGGACAGAAAGGTGGCAAAATGTGGTTCCGAAATCCCAAGGAGTCACGCCAGATTCACGTGGTCAGTTTACCCCTAGAGGCAGAGGGGTAACAACAACAGACGCCTCTAGAGGCAGAGGGGTCCAAAACCAGGGAAACAGAGAGCCTCTCTCTGACAAGCCCTTTCAGCATCCCTGAGATGTTGCCCGGCTGTCCCTCCTTGGAGGCAGTCGGGGAAGATTATCACTGTACCCAGAAGCCTGGCATTCCCTCACTCAAGACAGATGGGTACAGTCGATCATATCCAAGGGTTACATAATTCCTTTTGAGGAAAGTCCTTTCCCTCAAATTCCCTTCCAGATGTACCACCGGTCTAAGGGAAATTGCAGAGTTAGAAGTCTCAAAACTACTGCAAAAGAGCCATTCAGCCAGTTACAACAGACCATTCAGAACCCGAATCTACTCAAGGTTCTTTTGGTCCCCAAAAGACGGGAGACTGGAGACCAATATTGGATCTCAGCAGACTCAACAAGTCTGTGAGGAAGACAAGATTCGAATGGTCACTCTTCAGTCAATTCTGCCCTTCTTACAGAAGGACAACTGGATGTGCTCAATAGATCTTCAGGATGCACTATCACATCAAAATTCACAGACGCTCCAGGAGATTTCTCCGCTTTCGGCTGGGGTCCAGTCATTTCCAGTTCAGAGCCCTGCACTTTGGTCTCACTACAGCCCCAGAGTGTTCACCAAATGCATGGCAGTGGTCACGCTCACCTGAGACGTCAAGGATTCCAGGTGTTTCCGTATCTCGACGACTGGCTCCTGTCAGCCACCACCAGGCATCAGCTTATTCAAGCCAGGGATTACACAATAAGTCTTTGTTCTCATTTGGGCATCTCGATCAACTTCAAAAGTCATCCTTATCGCCCTGCCAGTCTATTACTTTCATAGGCAAACTTAAACACTGTTCGGATGTCAGCTACCCTTACAGATCAAAGAGTTTCAGACATTCAGAGTCATGTCAGGATCATTCTGGCCAACAAGAAAGTACAGGCCAGAATGGTTCTAAAGGTATTAGGCCTCATGGCTGCGGCCATTACTCTTCTTCCCTGGCTCGATTCTACATGCCTTCTTCAGTGGATGCTGTTCACACAGTGGTCGTACCAACAACTTCCAATGCGTCACCAGATTCTGGTGACACAGACTTGCAAAGATCATCTTGCTTGGTGGATCACATCTCCTCAGGTTCACCAAGGCAGGTACTTTGTACCCCGATAGCCACTGTCACCACGGATGCCTCCCTGATCGGGTGGGGGTCATTATCAGGGCAGGATGGTTCATGGGACGTGGCAGCCGTTCGAGTACCATCTGCACATAAATGTCCTGGAGATGAGAGCAGTGCTTTTAACGTTGCAAGCCCTCAACGACTTTCTTCCCGTAGGGACAATTGCAGTCCACACAGACAACATGTCTGTAGTTTGGTATATCAACAAACAGGGCGGAACCAAGTCCTACCCCTTGTGTCGAGAATCCGATACTCGATGGCAATGGGCGATCTCCTCTCATCGGTTTCTGGTAGCAACGCATATCCCTGGGAAAACCAACATTGTAGCGGACAGATTGAGCAGAGCTATTCTCATGCCTCACGAGTGGTCTCTCAAGCAATCTATAGCGGAAGAGATATTTCTGGAGTGGGGTCGTCCATGTTGCGATCTTTTGCTACTCCCCAAAACAGCAAATGCCCAGACTTCTTCTGTCTCTTCCTCTACCAGGCCATCCCCCAGAGACGCTCTGACCCAGGATTGGCCCCAGGGACTTCTTTATGCCTTCCTCCATTTCCTCTGATCCCTCAAGTTATCCAGAAAGCTACCGCTTTGAGAGCCAAATTGATTCTCATTGCCCCTTACTGGCCTCGACAAGTTTGGTTCCGTTCCTCCATCATCACCTCTTGGTGCAGCCGTGGCATCTGGACCCAGTGCCAGATCTTCTGATTCACCAATCCGGTCAGCTGCACCGGTCTATCCCTTCTCTCAACCTCACAGCATGGTTGCTCCACTTCCTTCCTTAGCCAGGCTTCCTTTGATCTCTAACCCAGTTAGAGACATCATAGTAACCGTTAAAATCCTCTACCAGGAGGATTTATACAAGCAAATGGAACGCGTTTCTCTTATTGGGCTAAGGCCAAGAATATTGATCCTTTCACTGCCCCTGTTCAGGCAGTCCTGGACTTCTTAGCAGAGATTTTTCATGCAGGCTCCTCTTCTTCCACAGTCAGAGTTCAATTGGCTGCTATCTCCAACTTTCATGTCGGGGTCGCAGATCATAATATTATGTCCCATAGGCTCTGCAGGGCCTTCTTGAAAGGAATTTTCCTACTAAAGCCTCCAATCAGGAATCCTCCTCCTCAGTGGGATCTAAATTTAGTGCTGACATCCTTGATTCTTCCCCCCTGGGAGCCAGCTGTTTCTTGTTCCCTGAAATTTCTTTCTTGGAAAACTTTTTTCCTAGTAGCTATTACATCGGCCAGGAGGGTGTCTGAACTTCATGCTCTATCGGTTCGACCCCTATTTGGTTTTTCACAAAGACAGAGTATCTTTGAGAACTAATCCGACCTTTTGCCTAAGGTCGCTTCAAAGACCAATTTGAATCAATCCATTGATCTCCTGTATTTTTCCCAAACTATTCAGACAGAGCTGAACAAAACTACATTATCTTGATGTCCACCGTCAACTTAGATATTATTTGGACAGAACAAAAAATTTAGAAAATCTGATCAACTTTTTGTTTCCTATGCGGATAATAAAAAGGCCTTCCTGTTTCTAAAGTGACCTTGTCCAGATGGCTTTCTTGGTCATCTCTGAAATTTATCTGCTTAGGGGAAAACAGCTGTGCTCAAAACCGAAAGCACATTCAACTAGGAGCTTAGCTACTTCTACAGCCTTTCAAGCTAGACTTCCTTTAGACACTATTTGTGCAGCGCCACTTGGGCCACTCCTCACACTTTTGTTTCCCATTACAAATTAGACTTGGCCTCCAGGGACAGAGCCAGTTTTGGCTCTACAGTCCTCAAGAGTCTGTTCCATTGAGCCACCCAGGATAGAGGTGCTAGGACGGTCCCATCAAGCAAGAATGAAGGCGAGATTGACAACTTAACATTAAGAAGTTATGTACCTACCATAACGTTCCATGTTAGTTGTCTTCTCGCCTTCTTTCTTCGACCCTCCTCCTTCCCCAGGCCTGGACAGACCTTGTTATAAGAAATTATTATGATGAAGACCATTCAGACCTGGTCCTTCTTCCATCCTGTAAGTTTTCTTTCTTCCTTTGGGAAGTGTTTTATGCTTGGTGCTATTGCCCTTTGTCATCAAACGAGATCTGGGTACTTACCGCCTTGCATCATGGGATATGGGGCTTCCTCGAGCTGGTAAAAGTGACTCTCGAGCTTAGCAGCCGAGGGATCGGCTCCGAACCCATCAAGCAAGAAAGAAGGCGAGAGAAGACAACTAACATGGAACGTTATGGTAGGTACATAACTTCTTATTTTCCACCAATGAAATTAGAAACGTAAGCAAATTAAACCCACTTAAATAGGGGGCTTCACCCCCCCCAACTATGTATACCAACGCCAAGATTGCACTACAGTGGAGAAAGGGCAAGGTTCACCATGGTGGCCAAGTGAGTTACTTTTCAGGAGGGAAAATATGAAGTTCTGGATGTTCCTGATTTTAAACATTCGACAATGTGATCTCAGTGTTATGAAAGTTGATGAAATGGTAAGTTAACGATATGAAGGGGAGTCATGTATATATAATATACATGTATATATATATATGTGTGTGTGTGTGTGTGTGTGTGTGTGTATATATATATATATATATATATATATATATATATATATATATATATATATGTATGTATATATTCCAAATTATACTTGTGTACTCCAAAATACTTGTGTTTTAATTTCCTTCAATACTTTGGTACAACACCTTATACAAATATTATCATTCTATCTTGTATGTTACTGTGTTTTAGTAGTTTTTGAAAATTGTATTCTACTTGTTAACTTTGTTGGTATTAGCTTTGTAATATTTGTATATGGAGCTTTTCTCCCCGGGCCTCCATAGAAAACGGGCTAAATTTTGGCCCAGTGGACTTTCCCGGTTAACAAACTGCAAATAAAATAAATAAATGTTCTGAAAAGGTCTTTGGTCTGTAATTTAATTATAATTAATTCAGTAACTCTTAATAAAACATTACCTGTGTTCCCCGACAGACCTAATTTTAATTGGGATGCAGAGGAATTAAAATATTGAATAATTCTAAAAGCTAGTTTAGATAGAGTAAGGCTTGAAAATTGCAACAAGGGCTTAGAAGTCAGTAGTAATTTAACACATAAATGGAATTGTATTTAATCAATTTTTGAAAATAGATTATATCTTATTAAAAGGGTTGTACTTCCAGGAATTCTTTACCACATGATTCCCTAATAAAGATCAAATTAAAAAATGAATAAAATGATTTTAAACTATTTTTATTTTTTTCTTGAAAGCTAAGACCAGTGTATAAACACCGCACAAGGTATTGGATAAAATTCCCTAACATAGAAAAATATTCACAGGCAGCTGGATTACCCTAATTGGAGATTAAAGCAGGTTTTAATTGATTATCCTAACTGGCTTGTAGTTTTGTATAAAAATGTTTGTTGTTTGTATATATTTTGTTCTGATGAAGTCTCTTAAAGCTGAAAATGAGGAATAAAAGTTTTTAACGCTAAATCCTGTTGCTGGTCTTCATTCCTTCGAGTCCTTGTGGCGTTTTTCTTTATTTAACATAGAAGCATATTCACAGAGAGCTATATCAAATGAATAAATGATTCTTGCAAAGCAAACTTGGAAACACTTATCACTTACACTTTTTGATGAAAACAAATAAGATTATTAGAACATACAACTGAAATGACCGATAACAAAACACAATTATTTTCGCTGTAATGTATATAATATTGCTGATGCAAAATATATAAATGCCATTTTTATGAATTTTAGGATTGTGTAGATTGAGAGTTTGTGGTCTTTCCATTAACTAAGAAACCTCTACAGGAATTTTGTATTACTCATCTTTTATACAGATGTGATACTGTATCCCTTGCTTGCTGTGCTTTCATAAATTTTGCATTACCACATCTACCCTCCTCCATTTTTTGACGTTTGTGTCATTTGCTTTTCTGTTTTGCTACTGATGCCTCTGGGTTCTACTTTTTCAGTTCCTTTTATTGTGTATAATCTAATTTTTCTTTAGCCATCCATCCCTATAGTTCATTAACCATTTCCCTGAGAATCCCTTAATGGATTGTGTTGCTTTTGTCTTTCAATATTTAGGTTGCTTTGCCTTACTCATATGTTCTTTATACTGCATTAATTATTTATACTTACATTTTGTACATTTTTAGTCCGTGCAGTAGCTTACCAGCTAGCTTCTACAACCATCTGGCAACTTGTGTCCAGTAGCTCTCATGACTGATTACACTGTTAGCTTCTTTCCAGTGAGGCTGATTTTTATTATTTGTGTATGCAGGACTAGGAAATGCCAGGGAGAGCTGTATAGGCCAGGAGACTTTACCTAATGATAGTCATTCATATTCCTTTAGATCAAGGATTTGCAACATGGGATAGAACGTGTGAGATGTGTGCATCCATGTGGATCATCTGTTACTCTCCTTTTCTAGTAGTTCCTGATGGTTTTGCAGGGTCCCAGGTCTCTACCAGAATGTCATAGTAATATTTGTGTTTGAAAATATGAAATGGAGAGGATAGACTTGTAGTGATACTACCAGCTTCATCAGCTTTACTTTCAGACTGAGCAAGAAGTGTAAAGAAAACCAGAGTGCATGAATCATATTCTGATACTCTGAACAATGCTGAATGCTATTTAATTAATGACCTATTCATGTATAACATGTCTGTTTTTCAGGAAACTAAATAGTATGCTAGGTTTAGAGATAGATAAGTCTATATAAGTAAATGCACATGCATAGATTTCTTTTAAATTTCTTTACATATTTAGAAATACGACACTATCTTTTCCTACATATTATTTCAGCATATGAATCCTTCTGAAGCAACATTAGATTAGATAACAGTATTTATAATTTATTAGATATCTCTTGACCTTTGTTAGCAACACATTTTCCTCTGTTTCAGTTCATGAACTGTTTAAGAGTATTTAGCTGTTTTAAGTAATCCTTCAGTTTTTAAAAACTCGAGGATGAAAATTTGGTGTCCCTATAAATGCTTTTGATAGTCAGAATTTCATCTTTAGGTGACAGTGCTCAGGTGGATGATCTGGTTTGCAAACGTCTCTTAGGACAGTTCTTTGGATGTCTCTCTGGACACACTACTAGAAACTTAGCAGTCTTAGAAGTTTCTTGGTCAAATTTCCTGTCTCATGTAGAAGCAGTTCAAGACATGTTTGTTTTGAGCAGATGTATCCATTTCTTTTCAACAGTTTGAACAATGACTTGGTTACTCACATTTCTTCAGAGCAACTGCTTTTGGTAATTTCTTGCTGAAACTTTGCTCAGTTTTCAGTATGTTTCCTCCCTTCAACTCGTATGGAAGTCTTCTTGTATGTTTATTTTAATAGAAATTTTTTTTCAGTCTTTCTTGCCCATTTTTGGTTTTCAAGATTTATTAGTGAACTAAGAGGTCGTATTTCAATAATGCTAAGTCACTATCAATGCTCTGAGATGTCTTCATTAGATGCTTTAGAGTCTGCACTGTTGTCTTAACTTGACCTTTAGAATGACCACAGTTGGGACTGGCTGTAGCACACTAAAATTCCCCATTGCTGTGAAATCTATTAAAGTCCACTGCTTGCTTATGGCAAGCCATTAACTGACACAGTTAAGCCTGGGATACAGTGCCTCAAGAACATTGTTTTCAGTGTATTGATTTTACCACCACTTATGATATCTACTACAGTCAAGACTTCTGGAAGCGTTGAACAGTAGTCAGCAAAGATCAGATGCTCATGTATTTCTTTGGAATTTAATTTCATCTGTCCTGCCCTCATTGTGCTCCATGGTTTGCCTGGGTAAATAAGATGGCATAGCTTCTTTTTTATTATTATTATAAGGATTGCACACAGCATGTTTATGAACTTTCTCTAGAAGTCTATACTTTCTGGACCACTGTAGTGCATGTTGAACAGTGTCGAAATGAGATTATTTTCTTGCCAGCATTTTTCACCTTAATTGGTCTGGCACTGTCAAGTTATCTGCTGTTAACAGTAATCCTTGTATGTAGTTTATATCTTTATTTTATTTTTTCTTTTAAGGAAATGCAAGTGTGAATTTCTTTCCTTGTAGTAGTCTTCTATTCTGGCCAACTCACACCATTGTCTCTATATTTCTCAAACTCTAATCTTCTTTTCTTTGTTTATCGTTGTATAATCCAGTCAACTTCCAGTTCTCCTCCAAACACACGTTACTAAGTTGTCAAGCATCTAAAGCTCTGCATATCTGTTATACAACCTGTTTTCCCAGTTTTGTAATTTAATCTGTAGTCATATTTCTACAATATTAACAGTATTATTTGCATGTAACTTCAGCAGCATTCTTTGCAACTTGGGTATTGTTTTGTACAGTAAATTCTTAGAAAGTGATCATAAGTCATTTCATTAGTAGTTGTTTTCCACAGATTTATTCATAAACCTTTTCATGCTTATTATGACTCTTTTTTTTTTTATTCAGTAATGTCTTTTTTTGACAGTAAGTAAATGCTGTTGACCTATAGAAAAGCGGTTTACCTTTTTGTGTTATTGCCGCAGCAGTTTCATTCTGGCTGGCCTCTGCTTCTAATGCAACTGGCCTATTCATGTTAAAACATTAAAATACTTGGTGGGTGCTTAAGTCACATTCTGAATAATATGAAACTATTTTATTTGTTTTTCACTCCAGTGTAGTTCCACAGCTTGTTCCAGTAATTTCCTTAATTGAGATGTACTTTGAAGAATACTATATAAAACCCAGAAATGTATAATACCTGAAAATGTCATTAGCATTTGTCTTCTCTGGTTGAAACATGTAACTAACTTTCTCAGCGTCTGGTTTCTAGCCATATTAATTTTGACCATAACCCATGTATGTCATGTCAGTAACTCTTGAGTTTGCACTTAACTCTAATTCAACTGTGGGTTATATTGCATCAGTCTTTTTTGTTATTGAATACGTTTTTGTCTTGCTCTTCTGTGGTCACACACCCTATGACATTGTCTTAACTAACAACATCCTCAAAGCTCTGTCATTTTTTCAGCAGTTTTCTGAAGCTCTACCAAATGAAAATATGAGGAATCTGTATTTTCCTGTAGGTGAATGTGCACAACTTGGAAATGTCTCCATTGAGCTTAATTTTCAAGAATCCCTGATTAGCCTAATCATTGCTTTTGGCATAGACAAAAATCACTTCTTCACTTCTATGAACTGGATAATGTTCCCTCTGCAGCTGTATTAAAATTCCATATATTTATGCTTCTAATACATTTATCAGACTTCTCAACTTGTCCATTCACTGTCCCGATTTGTTTCTTAATCGTGCTGCTTGTTCTGCTTAACTCCCTTTCAGTTTCACTTCTTTTGTTATAAAAGCTTTCCTTGGAGCTTGCTTTATAGATAAAATGACAGAATCTTATCTGAATATGCTGAACTTTTGGCAGGCAACCCAGAACAGTAAAGGGCGTGAAGCAAATTAATTTATTATTTTTGTATATACCTAAATTTGTGTTTAAATTTGTTTACTGGAAATGTACAACTGGGCAGTCCTATTTGCAGTGAATTTCTTTGGAGACCACTCCAGAGCTATAAACTGCACCAAGGAAACTGCAGTTAAATTACACCCAATACACAATATGACTAGTACACATAGCATCATCCTAAGCATAGTAATGTAAGAAATTAAAGCATATGTATTAGCAGACCTAAATATTTTAAAGCAGATATTTCTGCATATTAGTAGCAAGTGAAAAGGGCATATTATAAATAAAGTGGGCTGATAGGTTCAGCAGTTGCACAGAAAGGTGGCTGTATAGCAAGGGCTATTTACAGGTGGTTTATTAAGGGAATGAAGCACTTAAGTGATGTCAGAATTGGGTATCCAGTTGTTACTGAGCTAAGAGACCAAGAAGGGATTTAAATGTCTATTTATCTTTAAGACCACTTATGTCAGGAGGGAGCTTATTTCAACAGTGGTCTTGAAAAACATCACCAACTTTTATTGAACAGCATGGAATTGTGGACAAAATAGTGAATTGATTGTCCTAAGGATCTATGGAGTAGCAGTTGTGTTAAGAACCTTGGATAGGAATGGACAGTTTAGGTAGTAAGAGTGTCGAACCCAAATGTAGTTGTGTAAAATGAGGCACTAACATTTAAGCCAGCTGAGGTAATTTCAGAAAGAGACCATGGTGGTTACCACTTGTTTTTACCAATCTTCTGACAAGTTATATGAGCCTGCACAGCTGGAGTTTCTGATGAAACTTAGAAATCTTGTGTTGTATTTCTACTTTGTTGAGAGTGAGTGTGACTGTGTGACTGACTTTGCATGATGAGGAATAGGTAGGGGGTATCAGGGCAAATTTAAATTTGAATTCTTTTTATTCAGTGTTTCAGACATTTGAACAAGCATTGCAATTTTGCTTTAGCACCTTCCTGTTCTAGCACCTTATTTAAGATTGTTATTGATAGTTGTCTGTGCCTAGACTTAGACTGAAATTAGCTTAATTAATATTTTAATTAAATACCAGGAGAGGTGTGTAGAATATTGTCTATTCTGGCACCTGATGCCATCCTCTAATCTGATGGCCCTTCAAGTTTAAAAAAAAAAAAAAAAAAAAAAAAAAAAAAGTTCACTTCTAGTTGGAGCACTTAGTTGCAGTGGTTCCCCTAGTGTAAGGAGGTCTGTTCCTTAAAAAAGGCAGTTTTTAAACTGTAGCATTTTGCTTGCTATTTTTGTAACAGGCAGTTTACGCCACACATGGGGAGCGCTAAGGAGCATCAGTTCAGACTGGGAATGCAATATCAACAAAAAAGTCTCTCTAATTTTAAACTGTAGCCAATTGTTACAAATATAGCAAGCAGTTTGCCACACTTAAAGTGATACGTAGAGTCATAAAGTACTGCTTTTATCCAGACCACAAATGTGTAATGCACTGAAGACCTGATCGTGCCCCTAACACTTTGCACCTGAGGTGACTCCCCCCCCCCCCCCTTCTCCCACCATAGCTTCACTTTTGACTTGACTTAGATTATTAATTTTGAGTTTCTTTGCTTATGCTGACTGATCTTGTCTCAGATTCTTTGTATCACATTTTGTACTCTTATGTTCATAATGTATACAGCATGCATCTTGCCCACATACAAATTTTGATGGCTTTATTCAACCGCCTTCATTATTTTTGGTTGTAGATTGTTACTGCAGCCAAGATATTTTTTTTTCTGCAGCTTCTAAACACTTGATTAAATAAGACATTTATTTTTATCATCATTATAATGACACCTCATGAGCAGTGACATAGCTAGACTTTGTGCCACCTGGGGCCGTCTTTGAGCTTGCCCCCATACACAAAATCATGGTCAAATGGGCTCCCCATACACAGATCTCCCCCCTGCAGCCATTTTAGTGTCCCACTGCTTGTGTGTTTCTCTCCATTTACCATAAACACTGTAATGTGCATACTGTTTTATGCTTTACTTCTACAATAATTATTTAGATTTAATTTAAAACTTTTATTTTAAAATTTGTAGCAGAAACACTGATAGGCATTTGCTAAACAAAGCAAGACAGTTTCACAACGAAAACAGACTTAGCACTAAAACCTATCTGCCCTTGAAACTCACATTTATTGAAACAGCATTGAAACCCACATTCAAAGAAAATGCATCTGGACAGTGGCAGATAAAGTTTACCTTTGGGCTGTTTTCAAATCATAGGCCCCTTGCACACATATTTAGGACCAAGCAAACATACATGTGTTCTTTGAGTCACCTTCCTGATTGTATTAAATTATATTCCTTGTATAAAACAGCACACTATTTAGATTGTATTTTAAATTTATTGTTTGAACATTTTTCCAGTAAACAATGAAACAAAATTGTATGAACCAATAATGACAAAAAAGTACAGTTTTGTACCTACCATAAATGTAGATGTTCGAAGATCCACATTGCTGCAGTCCTAACAGTCCCAGTCGGCCCGAATACCAAAGTATAAGGCTGGCGTCGGTCAGGCGCGTGGTCTGGCGTCGTCAGCGTCGGGTACAAAATCATGACCGCGTCATTTCCTCAGTCTTTTCTTGCCCCAGATGTCAGAAGACCCTAAAAGATAAGGCCAAACCAAAAAACAACAACACACCAAACACCCCTGTACCAAATATATGTACAATATATATATATATATATATATATATATATATATATACACACAAAGTCAGAAAGGTACAATCCCACCCACACAACCACCCCTAAACACAGAGGGGAAGGAGGGAGGGTGTAGACTGCAGCAATGTGGATCTTGAACATCTACATTTATGGTAGGTACAAAACTGTACTATGTTCTTCATACCACATTGCTGCAGTCCGGTAGAATCCCAAAGCAGAGGTAAGGGAGGCTGGCAAATCATAAGGAAGCAGGAGCTGTCAACATGCCCTGCAAAATAGCTGTGGCAAAACCAGCCCTAGATTTAGAGTAGAGAGGAAGGTGGTAATGCTTAGAGAAAGTATGCACTGAACTCCAAGTAGCTGCCTCCAAAATATCCTTAGTTGCCACCCCTTAGAAATGCTGTTGAAGTGGCAGTAGCCCTAGTGGAATGAGGCCTAATCCCAGCTGGAATCTCCTTGCCATGATGGGAATAACAAAATGCAATGCAAAACCCAATCCACTTAGAAATAGTTTGTTTTGACACAGGCTTGCCCTGAGAACTCAAAGCAAAAGAAACAAACAACTGCTGAGACTGCCTAAAATCCTTAGTCCTGCTTAAATAATAACGCAACTGCCTGTGTACATCTAAAGTGTGCAAAATCTTCTCCCCCTTATTTTGGGGATCTGCATAAAAAGTAGGCAAATGAATAGTTTGGTTTAAAGCCACACTAGAAACCTCCTTAGGCATAAAGGAAGGATTAGTAATGATACCCTATCCTTATGGAAAATCAAAAGGCTCAACATAAGGGCCTGCAATTCAGAAACCCTTCTTGCAGAAGTAATGGCCAACAAAAAGCAGTCTTCCATGACAAGTATTTCAACTCAGCAGTAGCCGCAGGCTCAAAAGGTTGTAGAGTAAGTTTCTCCAACACAAAATTGAGGTCCCAAGCAGGAGTAGGAGCTCTATACGGGGTCTTATATTCTTTGCCCTCTAAGAAATTGCTTGAACAAAGGATGAGAAAACAATGGTGGGTCACAATCATAGTGAGCTGAAATTGCTGCAGCATGAATCTTAATGGAAGAGAAAGACAAACCTTTGTCCAATAACTCAGTAAGATATTGAAGAGCCACACTCAAATTTGGCTCAGAAACATCCAAATCCTTTGCTGCACACCAAAATAAAATCTCTTCCATTTTCCTGCGACACTTTTTCTTGTACTAGGTCTTCTGGCTTCCATAATCACATTCAAAACTTGTTGAGGAAGCTGAGACCTGCTATGGTTCAAAACAGAATATGCCAGGCTGTTAGATGAAGAGAGTGAAGCTTGACATTGAGTAGATGCCCGTCCTTCTGAGACAATAGGTGTGGAATCAAAGGTAAGGGCCATGGAGCTTCCTTACCAGACTCCCTCAGCAATGGGTACCAGTGCTGCCGAGGCCAATCTGGAGCTATTAAAATCATCCTGTCTGACCTTTAGGAGTACCTTTGGGAGGAGAGGCAGAGGTGGAAAGGCATACACATGAAGATTTTTCCAACTGAAAGAAAGAGCATCCACTTTCCAGGCTGTGTGATGAAACCTTTTCGTGCAAAACTTTGGCAGCTGGTGGTTTAGTGGAGAAGCGAACAGATCTATGTCTGGAGTTCCCCATGACACTGTCAATGTTTGAAATACATGAAGATCCAGTTTCCACTGTGGGGATCCATGATTTGCCTGCTTAACACATCTGCTAAGGAGTTCTGTGCTCCTGGCAGAAACCTTGAAGATTCAGTTGCAAGCTTAACAGTCTCCCACAAAATCATTGCTTGCCTGCATAGAGGATAAGAATGTGTTCCCCTTGTTTGTTGATGTACCACATGACAGTTGTGTTGTCTGTTAGAATCAACACCTGCCCTGGAAGAAGTAAATCCTTGAAAGCCAGTAATGCAAACTGGACTGCTAACATCTCCTTCATGTTGATATGTAGATGCTGCAGTCTGGCAGGCCACTTGTCTTGTATCCACTTTCCATTCAGATGAGCTCCCCAAGCTGTGTCTGAGGCATCTGTCGTTAGAATCTGACTGGCCGGGTCACAGAGAGTCCCTTGTTTAGGTGACATTCCTGAGCCCACCATAAAATTCCTTTTGAATGCAAGGTATTATTTGAATGACAGTGTCCAAATCCTGGCAGTGCTGTGTCCATACATTTTGAGATACCATTGTAGCTTCCTCATATGCAGTTTGGCATTGGGAAGTACCAGAATACAAGATGCCATGAACCCTAAGGCTTGAAGGACTGTCCTTGCAGTCAGCCCGGACTGATGAGATAGTTGATGGAAGTAGAGAAAGATTCTTTTGTTTGTCCGGGGTTAAAAGGCCATCTGGGTTGCTGTATTCAGTCTCACACCCAGAAAGCACATGTCTTGAGAGGGTACTAGACTGGACTTTAAGAATACCCTAGGCATCTTAGCACTGCTATCACATATTCCAAATGCTGAAGAAGCACGTCCCTTCTTGAGCCAGAATCAGGCAATCGTCCAAATAAGGATAGATTTGTATTCCTTTTAGCCTGAAGAAAGTTATCACTTTAGCTAGAACCTTTTTGTATACTCTGTAGATAAGCCAAAGGGCAATGCAGAGAACTGATAATGAGAATTACTTCCTGCAAATTAGTCTGATAGGAACATGAAGGTAAGCTTCCTTGAGATCCAAAGTTACCATCCAGTGATCTTTGCCCAGCAGAGGTAAAAGCTGTTGTAACGTCAACATTTTGAACTTGGGAATGTCCAGATAAGTGTTGAGGATAGACAGATCCAAAATTGGTCTCCACGTGTTCCCCTTTTGGTACTAGGAACAGGCGAGAATAAAATCCTAGGCCCCTTTCTGGCACAGGAACCAGAAATTTGCTTGTGAGCCTCTTTCCTTTGTTGAGGAGGAATGTCTGGCATGCCTTTGAAAGGAGGCAAGGTATGGAAATAAAACCTGTAACCGTGGTGAATGATATCCAATACCCATCTGTCTTGGGTAATTAAACTCCAGTTGTCTTTGAAAAGTGCCAACCTTCCTCCCAAAGGTGCTGCCAGGAAGATTCTGGCAGCTGAAAAGGCAGGTCATTGGGTCTGCTTACTAAAGGACTGACCCCTGCCCTCACCAGAAGACTGAGCAGGTGAACTCCCTGTTCTAGGCCTAAAAGAACCTTGAGCTCTGCCTCTACCACGTCTAGACCTACCCCTAGACTGGGAATCATAAGCAGGATATGTCCACCCCTTGGTAGGCCAATTTCTACTAAACTTGGAGGCTGAACCTGCAAGAAATCTTTAACAGTCTGCATAGACTTGTCTTCCATTTTCTTTAGAACTGCTTCCACAGGCTAAACCAATAACACATCAGATTGTAAAGGAGCATCTAAAATCCTTGTTTTCACATGCTCAGCTAAATTCTGATCCCTCAACCAGGCGTGCCTGCGAAGAACCGAACCAGTGGCAGCCACCCTCAAGAGGCCTGCACAGCATCAAAACCACATTGCAAAGAATGCTTACCCACCTGTTCAGAAACATGAACTAAATCCTGCAACTCTTTACACTCAATACCTTCCGCCAAAGCATCCACCTTAGACTTTAATTGTGAAAGGAGATAATTTTGGTATTTCAACATGTGAAACTGGCAATTTAAAGCTCTCATGGCCAAAGTGGAAGAAGTATACACTTTCTTTCCCCATCTATCCAAAGCCCTTGCCTCTTTATCTGGAGGAACAGGATTTTTAACAACAGAAGCCTTAACACCTTTAGGCCCCTGTGAAACAGTTTCTGGGTCTGCCCTAGGACTCTTAAAAGATACTTATGAGCTTCAGGCACCCTATAATATCTATCCGGTTTAACTGGAGCAGGAGGCAAAGAGTCAGGGTTCAGAGAAGCCTCTGCAAAACATCCTCCACCACATCTAGAACAGGAGGTATAGCTAAAGGCCTATGCTGGGAAGAAACAAAATTCCCTAAGCCTTTTCCTGGAATCAGAGAAATCCTGACCTTCCCATTTAAAATGCTCCCTCATGGAATGAAGAGTCTCTGAAAATGAAAAATCCTCAGGAGGAGAAGCAGAAGGAGTAGAATCATCTACATCAGAATCAGAATAAGGAATACTCCTGCAAGTCTTCAGCCGAAGACTCAGAAGCATCCGAGCACTGCTCACAACTCCCAAGCTCAGGTTCCACCCTAGGCCTGTTTATCAGGAGCAGGCATAGGACCTCTAATCATTGTAATCAAATCTTCTGCCATCTTAAGCATATGCTTCTTAGGTACAGACCCTGAAGAACTAGGGGTAACACCTGAAACAAAACCTGGCCTGCCCCTGGAGAAGCCTTGGAAACAGCAGGGAGGGCCTAACCACCTTAGGAAGGGAGGGAAGAACAGCTACCTGAGAAGCCCCTTCCGCCTGGCCTACCTCCTGAGAGGTCACATCTTGCAGTAATAAAGTCTCTCCCTGGGATTGCAAAGAAATTTCTGGCTGAACCCTGGCTCCACTAGGCTTTGCTGTTTTGTCCTTGCGCTTTTTGATTGCCGGGCCGAGCATCCATCCGGGGCATTTTATAATTACACCGCTTCCCAAAACTAACCTGGCACAATCTAATCTTCTCTTTATAGTTGTTAAATCTAGCACAAGAGCGACAGCCAACAACGCCGTGCTCAGGCCCTAAGCAAGGTATACACAAGGTATGGTAATCCCTATGAGGTATCTGTTTCCCACAAGAAATACAGTTATTCACTTTTTCTGACATCCGGTAAAATACTGAGGCAAGAAAAACCAAAATATTCCCCAACGGTACTTAGCCAACTTGGATTCGGTCTGAAACTGAAAATCTCAGAACGCCAACCTGCACTTGCAAAACTGCTTCTGCATCGGACCATGCGGCAAAAGACTGAGAAATGACATCCAGACTAATGCGCCTTGACCGACGTCAGCCTTATACTTTGGTATTCGGGCCGACTGGGACAGCGGACTATCCAAGTGTTAGGACTGCAGCAATGTGGTATGAAGAACATCTGCCCAGTTCAGAACATTTCCATCAGAAAAGTCCACTCAAACTTCTGTCATTACAGTCCACCAGTAGCAGTAAATATGCACAATCTCTGCAGATGTAAAAGTAATCTAAATAATTCCACATTAAAGAGATCTGTAACTAATGAAGAAGTTGCTGCTAGCAAACAACTTTATATTTCATTGTTTCATCTACAAGTAAAGTGCCTGTAGCTCTTGAATATTAAATTGCCTATGTTACATTAAACAAACGATAAGCTGGTAATATTACAATAGGGAATGGATGGCAAACTGACAGGTTCATAGTTACTAGGTATCTGCTCCAAATGAGGACATTCTCAGGACTGCAGCATCCACCCCTTTAAAGTAAACACAGTGCACTATCAGCAATCCATGTACATACTGTGGGAGTCGAACCCACAGCCCTCTGCATCAAAAGTAAGTATACTACCTGTTGTGCTGCTAACATTGCTTTTAATTACTTTAGCACAGTAGTGATATCATTTGCTAAATAACAGTTACACATTGCAAACAGACTTGGCATAAACAGCACTAAACTTCTCTTCACCTGAAACTCTTGGTTCCTTGTAAAATGCACTTGACACTCCACTGTATCTCTCAACTTTGCAGCACAAGAAATCTGGAAAAAGCCAAAATTTATTGGGGGACAATGACAAAAGCCCAAAACCAAGGACATATTTTAAACATTGCTTGTATAGTCTTAGAAAGTTGCTAGAATAAAATATTTTGTGTTCCAATGCATTTCCTGAAAGATAGGAAGACTGAAACTTAAATGGCTGTCATTATTTAGTGAATTCAGTCCTCACTGATTTGCCAGAAAACCACAAAATCTGAAGTAGTTTACTTCATTTGGTCTTCAGCCTGTGGGTTTCGGATCCACATCAGATCTGACACGGACACATTTTCCAGCTATGGATTCGAGCTCCAAGCTCCCCCCCTTATCCATAATGCCCCCCTATCTCCCTTCAGATCTCATTTGCCGCCAGCATTGGTACAAGCGTGGTTCCGAGCTCAAGTTTAGTGGGTCGCATAAGTGTGTGAAAATTTTTTATTTGTATTCTATTCTCTACTTTATATCTTTCCTTTCTCCCAGCATCTGCGTTGGATGAAAAAAGCCTTCCTTATCTTTTACTTTACCTTTCTCTATAGAGAGGGCTTGGTACAGAGATGACAGAAGCCCTTAAAGCAGACTACAGAAAATGCACAGAGTGTGGTCATAAGCTCTCCCTAGTGGATGGCCACACTCTGTGCGTGGTATGCCTGGGTGCAGACCACCTCAAGTCCCCCTGTCCTATTTGCGCTGGGTTCAACCCCAGAGCACTTAAGGACAGGTGGGACAAGCTTATCCTTAAAGGTCTGCTTCCCTCTTCAGGGATGAGATTTCCTTCTTCCCCCGCAGGGGGAGCAGCGACTGCTGCATCTTTTTCCTCTTCCCTGGCCTCTGAGAGGTCCGGGGAAGGGGACAAGTCCAAAAAAGACCGGTTTCACAAGTGGTCTCCCTACCACTCGTCGCAGGCGGGTCAGCCACCCAAAACGAGGCCTCCTACTAGGCCTGGGTCTCCTCAGCCACGTTCATCCTAGATTTTCCCCCGAGCCCGAGGAAACCCGTAGCTGGTCCCCTGCTAAGTCTTCCCCCCACTGGCTTTCCTGACCAGTTTCGGAGGCATCACCCCACTCCACCCGGAGCCTCAGTGAAGCAGAGATGGATAAGATGATGCAGAGGTTTATCCGCACACACATCCAGATGGGGGGTCTTGCTGGCATCCTCTCCCTCTGGAGGGGTTCCTTGCAACCTGTTTTCAAACCAGTAGCTCCTTCTCTGATCCGACCAATGGTTTCAGAGTTTTTGGATCCGAGGCTCATCGGGGTTGAGGGGTTGGCGCTGATGGAACCATGTACCTTGACGCCAGCTATTGCCTTGAGCTTGTCTGATCCGACTGGATCGATCCGAACTCTCAGAGCCGTAACCTTGGGGTTTGATCTGAGGGGGGTGCTCTCTGCTCAGAGTGCTTTGGAGAAAAGCATCCCATTTAGCATCTCGGTTCCTGGAGGCTCAGCTCCATCTCCCCTGTTGGGTGAGAGGGGTACTGCCCCCGTTAGTACTTCCCAGGAGGTTCATTACCCCTCAGCATTTGACGTGGTGGTGAAGGTTCTCACAGTGTTGAGACCTCTGACCATCTCGTCCTTGGACTTCGTCCACACCCCCTTGGCTCTGAGAGCAGTTCCGACTGTCTTGCCGTCTCAGGGACGGCCCATGGTCGCAATGCCCCAGGAAGTTCTGGAGACGGAACAGCAAGAGGATGTTCATCGTGCATACAGCTGCAGTCATAACACATGGGCTCTCCTGCCGTCAGGCGGGTCCTCGGTTGGCCGAATTCCAAAGTCTAGGTCCGGCGTCTGTTGTCATCGCTTCTTCCCTGACGTCAGTGCGACAGGGTATAAAAGAACCAGCCGACGCCATTTTCTTCAGTCTTTCTTGCCGCGCGGTGCCCGAAGCAGAAGCAGTTCGCAAGTGCCGGTCAGCCAGCTCCTGAAATTACGAAAATTTTGCAACCGAAGTCTTCTTGAAAGCTAAGTACCCCGTTGGGGAAACTTTTCTTGCCTCAGACTGATGTCAGACAAAGTTAATAATTGTATTTCATGTGGGAAGCAAATACTGCATAAGGATTTCCATTCCCTCTGTATTCCTTGTTTAGGCCCAGACCACGACGTCTCGGTCTGTCGTTTTTGTGCTACATTCATCAAGCGCACCATTAAGCGTCGGGCGGAGTTCGCCCAGCATTATTTTGGCAAAGCATTTAACTATATTATGTCGTCAGATACTCCGACTCCAGTTTTGTCTAAAAAGCGCAAAGATAAGGACCGACACACGAGGTACGCGGCCTCTACCGACACCACGCCAAAGCCGACTACACATGGTCTGGTTCTCAGCGAGGCGCCTACGCAGCCCCTGACTACTGACGACACTTTATTGGCGGTGTTTCCTGTGACCGAGGTCGCAGGCTCCTCTGCCCACACCCCGACTACAGATACCGAAGCCACTCTTGGAGGTGAATCTCAAACTGTGGACAGGTCTACCTCCTCTCAAGGTGTCTTCAGACCTTCCTCTTCTTTTTCCATCAAGGCTTTCACTAAGTCTAAAGCAGCCATGCATTCTAAGAGGCAAGCTACACAGGGCCCATCTCCAGGCCCCATGCCTAAAAAACAGATGCTTAAAATGGCTGAGGATTTAATTACTCTTATCAGATGTTCTCAACCCCCCCCCCCCCGGACAAAAGGCCCAGCGTGGAGGAAGATTCCCCCTCCTCTGATCAGGGCTCCATTATATCAGAGCACTCTGATGAACAGGAACATTCTTTCTCCCCTTTTGAAGACTCCGATGCAGAGGAGTCCATTCCATCTGTATCCCCCCCCCCCAGAGGATTACTCATTTGGGGAAACTTTGCATACCTTAAGGGAACACTTCCACTGGGAAGGCCAAGATTACTCAGATTCCAAGAAAAGGCTTAGGGAATTTCTCTTGCTACCTCAGCACAGTCCTCTGGCTATACCTCCTGTCTTGGACATACTAGATGATGTGTACTCTGAGGTCTGCCTTAACCCGGATTCTCTACCTCCAGCCCCAGTCAAGCCTGACAGGTACTACAGGGTCGCTGACTCACACCAATTTCTATACAAAAGCCATGCTGCTGACCCAGAAACCATCTCACAGGGTCCCAAGGGAATTAAGGCCTCCACTGCTAAAAACCCATTACCTTCCGAGAGAGATTCCAGATCCTTAGAAAGGTGGGGAAAAAAGGTATATACCTCGGCCACCTTAACCAGGAGGGCATTAAACTGTCAGTTCCATATGCTAAAGTACAACAGTTTTTGTTATCACAATTGAGAAGTAAAATGTCACAACCTGAACAACCAGACTTGAAGGAGTTGCAGGATTTGATGCACAGAGCAGAACAAGTGGGTAAACGTACCTTACAATGTGGTTTTGATGCTCTAGAGGCCTCATGTAGAGCTGCTGTTACAGGATCAGTCATACGTAGACATGCCTGGCTCAAGGAACAAACCTTACCAGATCATGTCAAAGCTGAAGTACTAGATGCCCCTCTATAAAAGGATGTATTATTTGGTGCTAATGCTAAGGAGGTATTAAGGAAAATGGAGGAAAAGGCTAAATCAATAATGCAAACAGTGAAGGATTTTCTACAGGTACAACCCCCACGTTTCAGTAGAAATTGGCCTTCGAAAAATTGGTCCTTTCCAGCCACGGACAGACCCCAAAGAGGTAGATACAGGCGCCCGAGGGGCAGAGGGCAATCCCAAGGATCGTTTAGAGGCAGACAATGGCAAGCTCCTACACAAAGAGGTGGTGAGGATAACTCGCAACCATTCAGAAAGCAAGCCCAATGACTTTCCCCTTTGCATGCCAAGCAAGACTCAAATGGCAGCACCCTTAGGCGGAAAACTGGCATTATTTTCAAAAATTGGCATATTGTCACAAAAGATAAATGGATCCTGGACATTATAAACAGAGGCGACAGATTCCATTTTCACACCCTTCCAACAATGAGAGGCATGCCAAACCTGCCACACAATCAAAGGGCAGAGGCACAAAGACAAATTTCAGATCTCTTAGACATGAAAGCTATTCAAGAGGTACGTACGCATCTAACAAGGTCAAGGTTTTATTCCAGACTATTCCTGGTACCAAGGAAGGGAAAAGATTGGAGACCTATTTTGGACTTATCCATCCTAAACACATTTCTACTGCACCAAAATTCAAGATGCTCACTCTACAGCAGCTTCTTCCCATGCTGGGCAAGGAGTCTTGGCTGGTAACATTGGACCTCAAGGAGGCATACCTGCATGTCCCAATCAGACAAAATTGCAGAAGATACCTCAGATTTCTTGCAGGTTCAACCCATTATCAATTCTCTGCATTGCCCTTTGGCTTATCTACTGCCCAGAGTATTCACGAAATGCCTGGCATCAGTAATTGCCTACTGCAGACTTCAAGGGATACAAATATACCCCTATTTGGACGACTGCCTGATCCAAGCGGACAGCAAGCACATTCTTCTGAAACATCTGGCTTATGTAATAATGTTGTTGAATTCTCTGGGATACACAGTCAACAAAAAGAAATCAAGGCTAATACCCTCTCGGAAAATAATTTTCCTGGGTGCCAACTTGGACACAAACACCCAGATGGCCTACCTCACGCCAGAGAAGCAGGGGCAACTAACTCAGTACTTCAGAACACTAGCAGATTGCACCAGGCTGACTGCAAGGAAAATCCTGCAGGCTCTGGGATTCATGGCATCTTGCATCTTACTAATCCCATGTGCAAAGCTGCATATGAGGAAACTTCAATGGTACCTGAAAAACCTATGGTCTCAACACAGCCACAGCTTGGAAACAATAATACCACTAATTCCATGTCTTCAAAAGGAATTTCTGTGGTGGGCTCAAGCATGCCAAACAAACACAGGTCTCCCATTCAACAAGCCTCAAGCAAATCAAGTCATCACAACAGACGCCTCGGACTAAGCCTGGGGGGCGCAAATGACAGATCGGTGCATTCAGGGCAAATGGTCCCAAAAAGAAAAGCACCTTCACATCAATCAAAAGGAGATGCTATCCATAATAAATGCTATTATAGTTTTCAAAGACCTTCTGCAACCAGGTCAACTATTGATAAGAACGGACAACACCATAGTAATGTGGTACATAAACAAACAGGGAGGAACCCATTCTTAGCCCCTATGCAGACTGGCCATGTCACTTTGGAACATGGCCCTGGACTTACAAATCGAACTGCAAGCACAGTACTTGCCAGGCAAAGAAAACACGCTGGCAGACAACCTAAGCAGAAATATGACAGATCCACACAAATGGAAGTTGCATCCTCAAGTTTTTACAGAGATAATTCAAGCATGGGGAAGGCCAGACATAGATCTCTTTGCCTCCCACAAAAATCACCAATTGACAAAATTCTGCTCAAGGATTTTTCATCCAAAGGCCTGGAGAGTGGACGCTCTCTCTTTCATTTGGACATCAATGACAGTTTATGCCTTCCCACCTCTTCCTCTGCTGCCCAAAGTTCTATTAAAAACCAGAGCAGACAGACCAAAGATGATTCTCATTGCTCCAGACTGGCCAAGACAACACTGGTACCCACTCCTGAGGAGCCTGACACATTCCCCACCATGGACCCTGCCTCTAATGCCTCTTCTCCTGACTCAGCACAGCTTCAAAACTCTTCACGGTCAGCTAAAAACACTCAGTCTAGCCGCATGGAAGATTCCTTAGCATCACAACAGACCCTACTCTCCAAGGAGGTGCAGGATGTCATTTTGGAGGCCAGAAGGCCGTCTACTAGAAAAGCTTACTCAACAAAATGGAAACGGTTTTGTGTCTGGAATGAGAAAAAGGGCCAGGATTCTGGAAAACTGAACTTACCTCAAATATTACAGTATCTAGCTGAGCTGCTAAGCAGTGGACTTTCATTCTCCTCCATCAAAATCCATGCCTCAGCCATTTCTGCAGAATACAACACTGATCCACCCTTATTCTCTCACCCCCTCTTAAGACAGTTCCTCAGAGGGGCTAAGAATCTAAAACCCCCAAGGAAACAACCAATACCTGCTTAGGATCTCAATTTCATTCTAGAAAAACTGACCTTGCCTCCTTTTGAGCCAGCTGCCTCATCAGATTTGCAATATTTGTCCTGGAAAACAGCTTTCCTTCTGGCTATTACCTCAGCTTGTAGGGTATCGGAACTACAAGCTCTCATGGCTGTGCAACCTTTTATCATCTTCCTTCAGGACAGAGTTTCCTTACGAACCAACCCATCCTTTATGCCAAAAGTGGTATCCAGGGTAGCTTTGAATCAGGCTATACACTTACCTACCTTTTATCCTAATCCTCAAAACAAAGGGGAGAGATTACTACATTCCTTAGACATCCACAGACAACTGCATTATTATTTGGACAGAACAAAGCCTTTCAGAAAATCAGAACAGCTCTTTGTGTCTATGCTATAGGAGCTCAAGGAAAGCCAGTTTCCAAACAGACAATCTCAAAATGGATAGCCCACTGCATACGCTTTTGCTATTCTTTTCATGGCAAAACTGTACCTACGGATCTCACTCCACAAGGGCCACGGCTACCTCTGCAGCTTTTCTCAGAGGAGTTCCTACCAAAGATATTTTGGAAGCAGCCACATGGAGTTCTGTGCATACCTTCTCCAAACACTACCACCTTCCACTATACTCCAAATCTAGAGCAGGCTTTGCCACTGCAGTCTTGCAGGGCATTCTGGCTCCTCCTAGTTCCACCTAGTGCCTACCACCCCTTTCTTAGCTTTGGGATTCTACCCATCTGTTATGACTGCAGCTGTATGCACGATGAACATAGTACAGTTTTGTACCTACCATAAATGTAGATGTTTGAGTGCTAATACAGCTGCAGTCCAGGTTTCCCTCCCTCCTTCCCCTCTTGGGACAGGCCTATTGGCTAACATCTCCTCATGCAACCTGATTGGGGTATTCATTCTTGATGTATTTGCTTGCACTACTGTATTTTGATTATATGGCATTGCTTTATTACACACATTTATGTATTGCCTTCATTCTGGGGCAAGAAAAACTGAAGAAAATGGCGTCGGCTGGTTCTTTTATACCCCTGTCGCACTGACGTCAGGGAAGAAGCGACGACAACCGATGCCGGACCTAGACTTTGGAATTCGGCCAACCGAGGACCCGCCTGATGGCAGGAGAACCCATCTGTTATGACTGCAGCTGTATTAGCACTCGAACATCTACATTTATGGTAGTTACAAAACTGTACTTTTGTAAGTCCTCCTGTAGAGAGTCCCCCTGAGGAAGTGCCTCACAAACGAACGTGTACGAGGAGGCACTCGGACTCTCCCCCAGAGTTCCTCACCGAAGACACGGACTTGGTGGAAGGGGAAGGTTCCCCATGGTCACCTCCTGGGGATGTCTTGTTTGGAGACATCATTGAGCTCCTCCACCAGATGGGGTGTGGTCTGCCCTAAAACTGACCTCAGACGAGTCTGTGTTCCTGGAGGCATTCGGCTTGGGTCCATCTACCTCTTGGGTGTCCCCTCCTGCGGATCCTTTAGTGGATCTCATAACATCTAGGGCATGGAAGGAGCCGGACACCGTAGAGCCCATTCCCAAGCACTCCGACAAAGTCTTGAGCCCCCCCGTTGGATAGGACGCATTGGAACAAGGGGTCCCTGGTAGATGCGATGATGGTGGCGGCCGCCACCAAGAAGGAGCCCGCACAGGAGAGCTCGATGGTTCATCCCCCCCCCCCCTGATCGAGACTTGAGGGCGATGGACCATTTTGTGAAGCAAGTATATGCTTCAGCGACCTTCTCGGTGAGGGCGCTGAACTGTATGGCACACGTCATTGTACTTCAAAGAGATCTTGTGAAAGAAATCATGGTGTTGACCCCAGAGTCCATGTCAGTGGAGGACAAGAAGATGTTTTCTGCCCGAATGGCCATTCTCAAAGCGGTTGCTAATATGTCCATGCGACTGCTCCTCTCATGCTACAGAGGGAGCTGCAAGGATAGCCGGGACAGGTGTTGCCATCAGGCCTCACACCTGGCTCCGGTTGTGTCAATTTTTTGAGCCATTCAAGGTGTCTTTTTGGGAAATCGATGAAAGAGACACTGGTCCAGAGGGAGAAGGACAGGAACACACTGTCTGCCATCGGGATCCACTTCTAGTCTCCTCAAAGATCCTTTTCCAGGAATTGGCAAGGAATGAAGAATATGTGCTTGCGGAAGACTCAGGCGTTTTCCCAGGATGCTCAGGAATTCTCCTTCCCGCAGAGGGGGTTATGAGAGATGCCACCCTAGAGGCAGAGGGGGTCCTAGGAATTTTGGGTCCTGAGAACCTCTCTCAGAGAAACCCGGGCAGCAGCACTGAAGGGTTTCCCAACTGCTCATCTCTGGAGGCAGTCGGGGGTTGTCTGTCACTACACCCAAAAGCATGGGAGTCCATTACAACAGATAGTTGTGTGTTGCGAGTCATATCCAGAGGATATTTCATTCCGTTCCAGGAACCTCCCCATCCGAACAAGCTCCTCCCAGACGTCCCACCTGAGCAACGGGGGGAAGCAGCACTAGAAATAAGAAAGCTGCTGAAGAAACGAGTCATCTAACCGGTCCCCTTAGACTAGTACATATCCGGTGTTTATTCCAGGTTCTTTTTGGTGCCAAAGAAAACAGGGGACCTCAGACCAATTTTGGGTCTGTCTACATTGAACCTGTCAGCAGCCAAGGTGAAGTTCTGGATGGTCACTCTTTAATCTATCCTGCCCTTTCTGCAGGCCAAAGACTGGATGTGCTCAATCAATCTCCAGGATGTGTACTATCACATCAAGATGGACAGATGCTTCCGGAGGTTTCTTCGCTTCCGGCTGTGGGCCAATCATTATCACTTCAGAGCCCTTTCCATTGGTCTCACCACAGCCCCCAGGGTGTTTACCAAGGTGATGGCGGTTGTAGCAGCTCACCTGAGGCTTCAGGGTATTCAGGTCTTTCCTTACCTGGATGATTGGCTCTTTGTTGCCCCTTCAGAACATTTACTCTGCCAAGCCAGGGATTACTTTATTCGGCAACAAACTGGGCCTCACTATCAATCTGAGCAAATCTTCACTGGCCCTGTCTAGATGCTGGACTTTATCGGGCTTGGTTGGACACTATTCAAATGAGGGTATTTGTCACTTCAGACAGAATACGCAATCTAAGATTACATGTGTTGCACATTCTTCATGCATAAGTACCGACAGCTGAAGCAGTCCTAAGAGTGTTGGGCTTCATGGCTGCCATGATCAGTCGTCTTCATATGAGAGTTCTTCAGTGGACGCTTGTGGTCCAGTGGTCCGTGTTAGATCTTCCTCTGTCCTTTCCTGTGAGAATCTCAAGAGTATGCAAGGACTCCCTTTGTTGGTGGATTCAATCCCCGGATCTCCTCAAGGGACGCTGCTTTGACCCTGCCTTTCTCAAAACCACTGTGACCACAGACACCTCCCAGCTGGGGGGGAGGCACTGCTTGGGAAGGACAGTCCAAGGCATGTGGTCCTCTTCCGAGACCAGTTTGCATATCAGCGTACTAGAGATGAGAGCAATCCTTCTGGCGTTGCAGGCCTTTTATGCTTATCTTCCTCTAGGGATGATTGCTATTCAGACCGACAATATGTCTTTGGTCTGGTACATCAACAAACAAGGGTGACCAGATCCTATCCCCTCTGTCAAGAAGACATGAGAGTGTGGGAATGGGCGATCTCTACCAGCCGCTTTCTAGTAGCAACGTACATTCCGGGGTGGTCCAGCATTCTAGTGGACAGGCTCAGCAGATCTATCCTGATGCCTTACGAGTGGTCTCTGAATCCTTCGTTTGCAGAACAGATCTTTCTAAGATGGGGTCGTCCTTGCTGCGATCTCCTTTCACTGTGAAATGCAGCTAGTTTTTCGTTCTGAAACACCCCCCCCCCACAGGGGGAAGCCCCCAGAGGCATACTGGTGCATTCTTGGCCTCCCGGTCTCCTTTATGCTTATCCTCCACTTCCTCTCATGTCGAAGTTTCTTCAGAAAGCTCAAAGGCTGGGGAGCACTGTGATCCTCATCGCCCCATTCTGGCCTCGTCAAGTTTGGTTTCCCTTACTGTGTTCTCATCTGGTAGTTCCTCCATGGACGCTGGATCTTCTTTCTCATCCCTCAGGGATCCCTCACCCAGATCTGGACAGTCTGAAGCTCACGGCTTGGCTGCTGTGGTCCCCATGATTATTAGGACTCCTGGATTGTCATCCTCTGTTAAGTCCATTTTGGTAGCGGCTCACAAATCTTCTACCAGAAAGGTGTATTGTAGTAAATGGAAACGTTTCTCCATATGGGCCACTCAGTGGGCCTTGGATCCCTTTACTGCACCTCTTTTGGCAGTCTTAGATTTTCTGGCGAGTGTTTTACATCAGGGTGCCAGTTCCTCTACAGTTAAAGTCCAACTGGCAGCTCTTTCTAATTTCCATGTGGGGGTGATTGTCTTCCTTGGCTTCTTCCAAACTTTGTAAGACTTTCTTTAAAGGTGCCTTTCTTCCTAGACTCCCAGTTAAAGGACCCTATGACTCTGTGGAATCTTACGTTAGTGTTACAGGCATTAGTCTCTGCATCCTTTGAACCTGCAGCTTCAGTTGATTTGCAGATTTTAACCTGGAAATCTGCTTTCTTGGTTGCCATTACCTCAGCCAGAAGAGTGTCAGAGCTTCAGGCTCTCTCTATCAAAGTGCTTTACATAATCTTTCACAAAAAGTGTGTCACTGCACACTAATCCATCTTTCCTTTCTAAGGTAGTGTCGGAAGCAAATATTAATCAGACTATCAATTTTCGGATCAGCTGTTAGTGTCTTATGCTAAACCCTACTTAGGCAAGCCAGTTTCCAAGGTAACTGTTGCTTACTGGATTTCCCAATGCATTGTTCGAGCCTATGCTGTGAAAGGCATGACTCTGCTGTGACAAGTGAAGGCACATTCTACTCGATCTATGGCTATGTCAGCTGCCTTCTGGTCTAGGGTGTCTCCTCATCACATACTTTTATTTCATATTGCAAGCTGGATATTGTGTCTAGGAACAGAGCACTCTTTGGCTCTGCGGTGCTCTGTAACATCCTTCCATGAGGGTCACCCAGGAATTTTTGGTAGCTGGGGACTCTGTCCCACAGGTTGAAGACCAAATGAAGTAAGCTACTTCAGATAAAGAAGTTATGTACTCACCATAATGTTCCATCTGAGTAGTTGTACTGCATTTGTCTTCAACCTTCCCCCTGACTTTATCTTTTGTGCAGTCTTCATATACCTTTGTATAACTTGTGAGATCCTTGGCCCAGTCTAGGCCCGGGAGTTGGTAGTGACTCATGATTATGATAAGGTGCTGTTGGGTATGGTGTCTGATGCTACTTAGGAAGCAAACTAGATTGGAAGGGAGACGGGGGCATTATGGGTAAAGGGAGGAGCTTGGAGCTCGATAGCTGGAACATGCATCTGTGTCAGATCCAGTGTGGATCCGAAACCCACAGGTTGACAAATGAAGTACAACTACTCAGATGGAACTTTATGGTGAGTACATAACTTTTTTTTAAGAGGAACAGACTTGAATCACAAGTGGTGGAAGGGGTAGAGAACTCAGGATGTTCATCGTGTTTCACTGTTGCAGTCATTACACTTGGGTTATCCTGCTGGCAGGCTACGCACAGTCTGCCTGAATTCCAAAGTCCTGGTCTGGCGTCGGTTGCTGTCACCTCTTCCCTGACGTCAGTGCTCCAGGGGTATAAAAGATGCAGCCGACGCGATTTTCTTTAGTCTTTCTTGCCGTGCGGTGCCCGAAGCAAAAGCAAGATGTCCTTCATGGATGCATCTGCAGTCATAACAACTGGGTTGTCCTGTCGTCAGGCAGCCCTTCAGTCGGCCGGATTCCAAAGTCCGGTCCGCTTCTGATGTCGCACTTCACCCGACGTCATCTCTGTTGGTCTTAAGCATCAGCCGGCGCCATTTTCCTCAGTCTTTCTTGCCGTGGCCCAAGCAGAAGCTGTTCGCAAGTGCGGTCGGTCGGATCCAGAGATTACTTCTACCAAGACTACTAAAGCTAAGTACCCCGCTGGGGACTCTTTCTTGCCTCAGACGATGTCAGAAAAAGTTTACAATTGTTTAACCTGTGAAACAAATACCTCATAAAGATTTCCACTCTTATTGTCTGCCTTGTTTAGGCCCAGCCCACGACGTAGCAGCCTGTTCGCCTGTGCTTCTTTCAACCGGCTTCGGTCGGAGTTTGCAGAACAGTTTTTCGGTTCTGATTTTGCGTATATTATGCCGCCGGATCCTCCGACTACCCAATCTGCCAAAACGCAAAGATAAAGACCGACACTCGCGGTCCGCGGTTTCGGCGAAACCATGGTTAAGCAAAGTGTCTCGGTTTCGCCGAAACCGAGAAAACTGATCAAAGTACAGCTGAACCTATCTCTACAACTGAGGCCCTGCTACCACTCTTGAATCGGCCTCAGAAATTTTATCCACTACGGTGGTTGCCACTGACTTATCAGACACCATTCCCTTGGATGTCTCTACCCCAGCACGTGGTGCTGCTAGGCCTCCAGCAGCCATGTCCATTAAGGCCTTCGCCAGGGCTAAAGCAGCCAAGACTACTAAAACAGTACCTGTTAAACCCCCCACAACCAGGCCCTCTTCTAGTTCTCAAATGCTTACTTTGGCAGAAGATTTAATCTCATTAATTAGAGGATCTCAATCTCACCCAGACAGGGCCTCTCAGCCCCCAGAAAAGAGACCTAGGGCAGAGCCCCCTGAGCCAGTGTCCTCTGATGATTCTGCTGATGAATCAGACATAACTGACCAGCCAGCGGTTCCTTTCTCCAATTTTGAGGATTCTGATGCTGAAGAATCCATTCCAGCTGCTTCCCCACCAGAAGAATTCTCCTTTGGGAAACCTTACATGCCATGAGAGCAGTTCCAATGGCAGCAACAGGATTTTCAGACTCCAGAAAAAGACTTAGGACCTTTCTGCACCTCCCACAGCACAGGCCCTTAGCTATACCTCCTGTTCTCTCTGTGGTGGATGATGCTTTTAATGATGTCTGCTCCGCTCCAGATTCTTTACCCCCAGCCCCTGCCAAACCAGACAGATTTTACAGGGTGCCAGATACTCATCACCACCTTTACAAGGCCCCACTTGCAGACCCCGAAACTATATCCCAGGGTCCCAAGGCAGTAGCCACGACCATAGCTAAAAACCCTATTCCTTCTGAAAGGGAGGCAAGGTCATTAGACAGATGGGGTAAAAAGGTCTACACTTCAGCTACTCTCTCAGCTAGAGCTTTAAACTGTCAGTTTCACATGATACAATACCAAGAGTTTATGCTTGATCAGTTAACTAAAAAACTAACCACTGATGAATCTCTTGATAAGAAATATGTATTAGAAATGGTAAATAACATACAACAGGTTACCAACCATTCCTTAAAATGTGGCTATGATGCACTGGAGGCTTCATTTAGATCAGCCATGACTGGCACAGTGATAAGAAGGCATGCATGGCTAAAGGAGCAAGCTTTACCGGATCATGTTAAAGCTAAGTTGCTAGATGCTCCTATGGATAAGACAAGTTTGTTTGGTACACCTGCCCAGCAGGTTATGAAGAAAATGGAAGAAAAGGCAAAATCTGTTCAAACGGTTAAAGATTTCTTGCAGGTTCAACCCCCAAGGTTTAGCAGGAACTGGCCTGCCAAAATTGGTCCTTTCCTGACTCCACAAAATTTCAAAGGGGCAGGAATAGACGCTCCAGAGGCAGAAACCAATCCAGAGGAGGTGCCTGCAGAGGACGACAGTGGCAAGGTAACAACAGAGGCACAGACACAACCACTGCCACTACATCAGCACAACCACAGTGACTTAACCTAAATCCGCCTACCAGGGAACAAATAGCAGCTCCTCTAGGCGGAAAGTTAACCTTATTTTCAAAGAACTGGCACTACATAACAAAAGACAAGTGGATTTTACAAACCATAGATCAAGGTTACGGTTTCACTTCCACACTTTACCAGTCAAAGAGGAATGCCAAATCTACCTCCAAATCAAAAACAGAGGCACTACAACAGATAATGGAGTTAGCAAACATGAGAGCTGTGGAAAGAGTGCCAACAGCAGAGCAAGGAAAGGGTTCTACTCCAGACTATTCCTAGTCCCAAGAAAGGAAAAAGTTGGAGACCAATTCCTGTCCACCTTAAATACATACATCATTGTCCCAAAATTCAAAATGCTGACCCTACAGCAACTTCTTCCCATGCTGGGCAAGGAGTCTTGGCTGGTAACTCTAGATCTCAAGGAGGCATACCTGCATGTCCCCATTCGACCAATCTGCAGAAGATACCTCAGATTTCTTGCAGGATCAGAGCACTATCAATTCTCAGCATTGCCCTTTGGCTTATCTACTGCCCAGAGTATTCACAAAATGCCTGGCATCAGTAATGCCATTGCAGACTACAGGAATTCAAATTTACCCATACCTGGACGACTGCCTGCTACAATGGGACAACAAAAGCAAGCTGACAACAGATTTACAAAGGGTCATTTACTTGCTACAAGCACTGGGATACACAGTCAATTTACAAAAGTCAAGGCTGATACCATCCCAAACAAGGACATTCTTGGGGAATTGGACACAGTAAAACAAATGGCATTCCTGACTACAGAAAAACAAAAACAACTCCCTCTTTACTTCTTGGCACTAACAAAACTGAACAAGTTAACAGCAAGAAAAGTACTGCAGGCCTTGGGCTTCATGGCATCATGCATAATCTTGGTCCCATTTGCCAGACTACATATGAGAAAACTACAGTGGTACCTAAAGAATTTATGGTCCCAACACAGACACAGCCTAGAAACAGAAATCCCACTAATTCCATGCTTAAAACAGGAGTTCCTATGGTGGGCTCAGGCATGTCAGTCAAACCCAGGCCTACCCTTTCGCAGATGTCAAGCAAGCCAGACCATCACAACAGACGCTTCAGACCTAGGATGGGGGGCCCACATGCTGGACAAATGCGCAAGGATTGTGGACACAGGATCAACTTCACCTGCACATCAACCTAAAAGAAATGCTGGCAGTAAAACTGGCAATCCAAAAGTTCAAACCATTTCTCCAAGAGGGCCAGTTGATGATAAGGACAGACAACACCACAGTCATGTGGTACATCAACAAACAGGGAGGCACTCATTCATACCCCTATGCAGAATGACTTTGGAGCTGTGGACCCTGGCACTCAGCTACAACATCCAGTTACAGGCAATATTTGTACCGGGAAAAGAAAATACTCTAGCAGACATATTAAGCAGAACCACATCGGATGCCATGGAAGCTGCACCGGACATCTTCAAGACCATCTCAAAGAAATGGGGAATGCCTCAGATAGATCTATTCGCATCACCTCTCAATCACCAGCTCAAAAATTCTGCACAAGGACATTCCACCCACTAGCATGGAAAGTGGATTCGCTCTCCTTCAGCTGGAAAGGCCTAACAGCATATGCATTCCCACCTCTTCCCTTGATACACAAAGTACTACTAAAAATCAAGGAAGAACGTCCAAGGATAATCCTGATAGCTCCAAACTGGCCAAGACAACACTGGTACCCACTGCTGAGGAGCATGTCTCGAACAATATGTGGCCAATACCCTGATGCCTTTGATGTTAACTCAGAACAACTACAGCATCATACATCCAAACCTAAAAACGCTGCAACTGACTGCATGGAACATCACATAGCAGCAGCTAATCCAGAACTTTCCCAAAGAGTGAAAGACATTATTCTTGAAGCACGCAGACCTTCAACAAGAAGGAACTATGCTGGAAAATGGAAAAGGTTTGTCATTTGGAGTACGGAAAGAGGAAAAGATGTGTCAAACATAGATATGCCTAACATTCTGGAGTATCTGGCCGAACTTCTTCATTCAGGCCTGTCCTACTCCTCCATCAAGATACATGCATCAGCTATTTCAGCAGAATACAGCTTTGATCCACCTGTTTTTCGCACCCTTTGCTCAGGCAGTTCCTCAGCGGAATCAAGAATGTAAAACCTCCAAGGAAACCACCATTACCAGCTTGGGACTTAAACTTTGTGCTAGAAAAGTTGACACTATCACCCTTTGAACCAGCAGCAACAGCAGACCTACAACACCTGTCATGGAAAACTGCTTTCCTACTGGCAATTACTTCAGCAAGGAGGGTTTCAGAACTACAGGCCTTAATGGCAGTGCAACCCTTCCTAATCTTCCACCAAGATAGAGTGTCCATGAGGACTAATCCTACATTTATGCCTAAGGTGGTATCCAGAGTGTCTTTAAACCAGGCAATCCACCTACCTACCTTCTTTCCCAACCCACAAAACAGAGGGCAAAGAATACTGCACACCTTGGATGTACATAGACAGCTACGCTACTACTTGGACAGAACAAAAATAGCAGAAAGACTGACCAACTTTTTGTAGCCTATGCAACAGGAAGGGAAGGAAAAGCTATTTCCAAACAGACAATCTCCAAATGGATAGGAAATTGCATACGATTCTGTTACTCCTTCCATGGAAAACCAATTCCACAGAACATAAGACCTCATTCTACAAGGGCAACAGCCACTACCACAGCCTTCTTACGAGGAGTGGCAACCAAAGACATTATTGAGGCGGCTACTTGGACCTCCGTGCATACATTTGCCAAGCATTATAATTTGCCTCTATATTCCAGATCCCAAGCAGGGTTTGCCACTGCTGTACTGCAAGGGATCCTAAACACACCATAATCTACTTTTATCCTCCTCCCCTAGTTGGCTATGGTATTCTACCCAGTTGTTATGACTGCAGATGCATCCATGAAGGACATAGTACAGTTTTGTACCTACCATAAAATGTAGATGTCCGAACTGGATAGCATCTGCAGTCAGGATTACTCCCTCCTTCCCTCTGTGGTACTCCTAGGGTGTTTACCCTCCTAATAGCTAGCTGGTGGGGGGGGAGTCTTTTATGGTGTATTTGTTTGTATATATGTACATACATGCTTATTTTTGTGTTTACCTCTATCTTTTTGGAAACATTGGCATCTATCCAAATTTTAGCCTTCAAGAGGGCTACTGGCATCTGGGGCAAGAAACACTGAGGAAAATGGCGTCGGATGATGCTTTTATACCCGAAGACCAACAGAGATGACGTCGGGTGAAGTGCGACATCAGCCGAAGCCGGACCCGGACTTTGGAATCCGGCCGACTGAAGGGCTGCCTGACGACAGGACAACCCAGTTGTTATGACTGCAGATGCTATCCAGTTCGGACATCTACATTTATGGTAGGTACAAAACTGTACTTTCGCAAGTGCCGGTCGGCCGACTCCTGAGATTTTCAAATTTGAATTTCAGATCCGAAGTCTTCATTAAAGCTAAGTACCCCATTGGGGAAACTTTTTTCTTGCTCCAGACCGATGTCAGAAAAAGTTAACAATTGTAGTTCTTGTGGGAAGCAAATACCTCATAAGGATTTTCATTCTTACTGTATTCCTTGCCTAGGCCCTGACCACGACGTTGCTAGATTCAACCAAAGCACTGTTAAGCGTCTGTACAATTTTGCTTTTCATTACTTTGGCTGAAGGTTTAACTATATAATGCCGTTTGAACAGCCGATGACCGGAGTTCATAAAAAGCGCAAGGAAAAAGAAAAGGACAGGCATCCAAGGTCCAAAACCGACGACGAAGCCTCTTCTAGGCCAGTCACCGGTTCTCAGTGAGGCGCTTTTCGCAGCCCCTGACACCCGCTACCTCAGAGCCACAGGCCGCCTCCGACTCCCACGTGGAGACAACTAGGCCTCTGGATACTCAAGGTATTAGGCCTTCGGAAACTAATCCCTCAGATGGTCCGGAGCCGCTGAGCAGGCATCTGCTTCTGAGGGTGTTTTCAGACCTACACAGCTTTTATATCAAGCCAACTTCAGCATCCAAGACAAAGACTAAAACAGTTTTAAAGACAAGGAAACAAATACAGCATTCTCCAGGACAAACTTCCATGCCTAAGAAACAGATGCTCAAAGTGGCCGAAGACCTAATTATTTTCGTCAGGGGTTCCCATCCCCCTCCTGATAAGATGCCTAGGCAAGACACTGAATATGATTCCTCTGATCAGGTTTCCATTTCCTCTGACTCCTCTTCAGAACAGGGATACTCTATTCCTCCCTATGAGGATTCTGATGCTGAAGAATATATTCCTTCAGCTTCTCCTCCTGAGGATTACTCATTGGGGAAACCCTGCATACCATGAGGGATCATTTCCACTGGGAGAGCCAAGATTACTCAGAATCTAAGAAAAGGCTCAGAGACTTTCTTTTACTACCTCAGCACAGACCTCTTGCTATTCCACCTGTTCTAGACATTGTAGATGATGTATTTTCAGCCTGTCTCCCGACTCTTTACCTCCTGCACCTGTTAAGCCGGACAGATACTACAGGGTTCCAGATTCTCATAAATTTCTATATAAAAACCCTGCTGCTGACCCAGAAGCTATTTCTCAGGGTCCCAAAGGGGTCAAGGCCGCTACTGAAAAAAACCTGTCCCCTCAGATAGAGATTCAAGGGCACTGGACAGATGGGGGGAAAAAATTACACTTCTGCTACCTTGGCTGTAAGGGCTTTAAATTGTCAGTTTCATATGCTTAAATATCAGCAATACTTAATGTCTCTGCTAAAACAGAAATGTTGACAAATTCTGAATGTTCTGAGAACAAGGAAATGCAGGATTTATTGCATGCAGCTGAACAAGTGGGAAAGCATACTTTGCAATGTGGTTATGATTCACTGGAGGCCTCTTGCAGGGCCGCTGTAACAGATTCTGTCATTAGAAGGCATGCTTGGTTAAAGGAACAGGCTCTGCCTGATCATGTTAAAGCAAAATTATTGGATGCTCCATTACAGCATGATACTTTGTTTGGTGTTAAGGCAAAAGAGGTGTTGAAGAAAATGGAGAATAAAGCTAAATCTATGCAGACAGTAAAGGATTTCTTACAGGTACAACCACCCAGATTTAGCAGGAACTGGCCTTCTAAGAATTGGTCCTTTCCCATGTCAGACAGGCCACAAAGAGGCAGATACAGAAGCCCTAGAGGCCGACAACAGCCCCAGGGCTCATACAGGCCCAAACAATTGGGTGCTTCTACCTCCAAAAGCGGAGAAGACAAATCATAGCCATTTAGGAAACAGTCCTAATGACTTCCCTCTGCCAATGCCAAGCATTTATCTTTTGGCAGCACCCTTAGGGGGAAAGCTAGCACTTTTTTTCACAAAATTGGCACATGATCACCCAGGACAAATGGGTCTTTAGTCTTTCAGGGCTACAGGTCCCACTTTCACACCCTTCCAAATGCAAAAGGTATGCCAGACCTGCCACACAATCAGTGGGCAGAGGCACAAAAACAAGTTTCATCTCTCATGGACATGAGGGCTATTCAGCCAGTGCCACAACAAGAGCAGGGACAAGGATTTTACTCAAGACTTTTCTTAGTACCAAGAAAAGACAAAGCATGGAGACCAATTCTGGACCTGTCTATTCTAAATACTTTTCTGGACGTTCCGAAATTCAAAATGTTGACTCTGCAGCAGCTTCTGCCCATGCTGGGCAAGAAGGCTTGGCTTGTAACTTTGGACCTCAGAGGCATACCTGCATGTCCCAGTCAGACAATCTTGCAGAAGATACCTCAGATTCATAGCTGGCTCAATGCACTACCAATTCTCTGCACTGCCCTTTGGCTTATCTACTGCCCCCAGGGTCTTTACAAAATGCCTGGCACCAGTAATTGCATTCTACTGACAAAGAGGAATTCAAATATATCCCTACTTGGACGACTGCCTTATCCAAGCAGAGACCAAAGACATTCTACTGAAGCATCTGGCGTTTGTAAAAAGATTACTAATTTGCCCTAGGGTACACAGTAAATGAAAAGAAATCAAAACTAGTACCTTTTCAAGAGAATAATATTCCTGGGTGCAAGCTTAAATACAACTGCCCAGATGGCTTATCTCACGCCAGACAAACAAAGGCAACTGACTTCTTACTTCGAAAGCATGGCAACAAAGACCCAGCTATTTCTCAAGAAAAATTCTGCAGGCTCTGGGCTACATGACATCCTGCATTCTTCTAATTCCATATGCAAGACTGCATATTAGGAAACTACAATGGTATCTAAAAAGTGTTTGGACTCAACATTGCCACAGCCTGGAATCATTAATTTCACTCATTCCCTGCCTGCAACAGGAGTTTCGATGGTGGGCACAGGCTGTCACCACAACAAGGGGCAGCCATTCACTTTACCCACAGCCAGGCAAACACTAACAGATGCTTCAGATTATGCATGGGGGACCCACATGGCAGGAAAATGTATTCAGGGCACATGGCCCCCAAGCCAAAGGCATCTTCACATCAATCAAAAAGAGATGCTAGCTGTACAAAATGCCCTGACAGCCTTCAAGGACCTACTTCATCCAGGACAGCTGCTGTTAAAGACGGTCAACACCACAGTCATGTGGTACATAAACAAGCAGGGGGGCACACATTCCTACCCCCTCTGCAGACAAGCCATGGTTTTGTGGAACACAGCATTGACTTGCCAAGTACACCTGCAAGCACAATTCCTGACAGGAAAAAACAAATGCTCTGGCAGATGAACTAAGCAGAAACCTCATGGATCCTCACGAGTGGAAACTAGATCCACAAATCTTCAACATGATAACAAGGAAATGGGGGATGCCCAGACATAGATCTTTTTGCCTTACCTCACAACTGCCAACTTCAGAGATTCTGCACAAGGACTTATCACAAACAAGTATGGAAAGTGGATGCTTTGTCATTCAGCTGGAACAACCTTACAGTATATGCCTTTCCTCCACTGCCTCTCCTCCCCAAGGTGCTCCTAAAGGTCAGACAAGAGAAGCCACAAATGATACTGATTGCCCCGGATTGGCCACGCCAACACTGGTACCCATTCCTAAGGAGCTTGTCTCAAGGCCCAGCCTGGACATTGCCTCAAATTCCTCATTTACTGACACAAGAAAACAATCAGATCCTGCATAGCCAACTCAGAACCCTAAATCTAGCTGCTTGGCGGATAGTGTAACCATTCAGAATGCACCTCTCTCTAAAGCAGTTATGGATGTTATTTTGGAGGCCAGGAGGCCCAGCACCAGAAAATCTTATGCAGAAAAATGGAAGAGAGTCTGTGCTTGGAACCAGGCACACGGCATTGACACGCTTGCTCCAAATATTCTTCCAATTTTACAATATCTAACTGAGATGCTGGACAAAGGCTTATCCTTCTCATCAATTAAGATCCATGCCTCTGCCATTTCAGCTCATTACAATATGGACCCAGCTATTTTTTTCACATCCATTGCTTAGGCAGTACCTCAGGGGGGCCAAAAACATAAGACCTCCAAGGAGATCACCAATACCTGCATGGGACCTCAGTTCTGTCTTGGAAAAACTCACACTGCCTCCTTTTGAGCCAGCCAATACAGCTGAGATAAAATTCTTATCATGGAAAACAGCTCTGCTCCTAGCAATAACTTCAGCAAGAAGGGTCTCAGAGCTACAGGCATTAATGGCTGTGGAACCTTTTATTATCTTCCATCCGGACAGGGTTTCTCTAAGGACAAACCCAACATTTATGCCTAAGGTAGTGTCCAGTGTGTGGCTCTTAACCAAACCATTCATTTGCCTATTTTTTACCCAAACCCACAGAATAAAGGGGAGAGACTTCTGTATTCTTTGGACATACACAGACAGCTATGCTTCTACTTGGACAAAATTAAAGCTTTCAGAAAGTCTGAGCAACTTTTAGTGGCATATAGGTTCATAGGTTTATACTAGGCTATCTGCCCCAAGGCATTTATAAGCCTTGACTGAATTTTTGTGGCTTACGCCACCCCTTATATGAAAAAATACTGTACCCATTAGTTTGTTGTGCCTCTGTCCAGCAGTGACACAGAGATGATTCCCGGGGTAAACCTACGAACTCCCATCCACAGGTCAAGATTTCTCTTGAACAGAGCCAGCGAGGTGCTCTGCCTCACATGGACCGGGACTCTATTCCACAGCATAGGGAGTCTCTGAGTGATAAATCTATCCCTCCAGCACGTCCTATTTATATCCGTGCTAAGGTTTAAGTCACTTGCTCTAGTGGTTTTGGTGGATTTGGATTTTTTGAGGTGGAGCATGTCCATTAATTCTGGGTTGGACATGGCCTTGTATTTCAGGCACATGTCACCTCTGAGCAGACGGTATGCGACTGAATAGAGCTGGAGTTTCTTCAATCTGGCAGCATATGACAGATTTTGGAGTCGCTTTATCCTTTTGGTGAGAAACTTTTGGGGTCTTTCCAATTGCTGCAGATGTCGGGCGAGATACATCCCGAATGGGGCATTGTACTCGATCATTGGTCTGATAAGTGAAGAGTACAGGGGAACAATGACCTCACTAGATCTGGATGCGAATCCCTTCATGATCAGGTGGGCAATGTAGAAGGTCTTTCTAACCACTTTAGCAACGTGAGTGTCAAAAGAAAGGCCACTGTCAACCTGGGTCCCCAGGTCCCTGATAACCTCTTCTGTGCTTAGTGGATTGCCACCTATATGGTAGCTTGGGGTTACCTTGTTTTTCCCAAAGGGTATGACTATACATTTTTTGGCGTTTAACTTCAGGCCATGGCTCTGGCACCAGCTATCTGTTTCCGTGAGTCCCTTCTGAAGGATATCCGTGTCCGATGCACTTTCCACTATGGCCCAGTTTGCAGTCGTCTGCAAACTTTGTCAGCCAAAGTCCTCCCATGTTGGCCTGTACTTCTGAGAAGTAGATGCCAACAATAGGGGCCAAGGACCGAGCCCTGTGGGACACCACTTGTGACCGGCTTGGAGTCTGACATAGCGCCAGCAACTCTAACCCTGTGGGTTCTGTCCTTAAGCCAGTTTGCAGCCCATCTTGTGACATATGGGTTTACATTTAAGCTGGTAAGTTTTCTACAATACCTGAGTGGGGTATTGTGTCGAAAGCCTTTGCAAGGTCAAGGTAGGCTGTATGGACTGCCTTTCCCTCATCAATGGCCTTGGTGACTGTTTCAAGAAGTCGACCAAGTTCAAAAGGCATGATCTTCCCTTGACGAAGCCAAACTGGGTCGGGTCCAATGTCTGCAAGTCCCCTATATCTTTGTTTATGAGCTCCATTATGATCCTCTCCATAGCTTTGCAGACTAGACTTGTTAAGCTTATGGGGGTAATTACCAGGGTCCGTAGAGGCACCGCCTTTGTGGAGTGGGACCACAGTTGCCGTACGCCACTCCTTGGGCACGTATCCTTTGGTAAGGCTGAGATTAAACAGCTGCCTTATGTGCGGGTTTAATTCCTCATTTAGCTCGTGTAGCACACAGCCGGGGACACCATCCAGTCCCATTGATGCTGTGTTTTTAGCTTTAGAGAGAGCAGCTTTCACCTGCGCATTTGAGATGTCTGGGAGGCTACACTCTGCTGGGATAGTTATCTCTCCTTTAGAGGGGAGAGGGGGGGTGAAGTTTGCACTGAACCTGTCTGCCAGTATGTTGGCAATGTCTGTGGGTTCAGTGATTTTTGTATCATTTTGGACTAATTCTGAGGATATCTGGGAGTTTCCACCCAGGTTCCTAACATAGCTGAAAAAGGCCTTATGATTGTCCTTTGAATCCATGGCAATTTTTCTCTCAAAATTGGCCTTAGTTGATTTTATGAGTGCTCGTATTTTTTACTAATAATGATCAGGGGTGACTTCCTTTTATGGATTTTGTTCTATCATGTAATAGCTTTCTCCTCTTATTGTAAAGTTTGTTCATGGCTGGGGTCCACCAGACTGGACGCTTGCCCTTTGTGGAAAGAGTCTTGGTTTTATTTGGGATTGCCTGATCCATGCAGTCCTGGAGGTGTTCATAGAAGGCATTTGTAAGGGCTTCCGCAGCTTGGGTTGTGGTTTCCACTGTCTCAGGGGCCTTGAAGGATACCACACCAGTCTTGAGTAGTGTGAAGTTTGCTTTAGAGAAGTTCTTCACTGTGGTCTTTTTGTTTGGGGTGGGGGCGGGATGTGGATTTCCAGTGAGATTAGTTTATGATCAGATCTCACCAATGAGGGATATACTTCGGTGTGGAGCATTTTGTCCCCATGTTTGTGATAATGAGATCTAGTATATTTTCTCCTCTCGTGGGAACAGTGACTAGCTGTTCCATGGCATTTGAATTTATGAACTCCAGGAACCGTTGGGCTAGAAAGTTAGGGCTTGAGTAATGTTCCCAGTCTATATTCGGCTAGTTGAAGTCACCCAATATGATGGTGTTTGGAGATACATTTATACCCTCCAGTGTCTTCAGGAAGGCTGTGTGGGGTTCCTGAGTTTGAGAGGGTGGCCTGTAGCATGCTACAATTTGTAGAGCAGTTTTGCCTATGGTTAGTTGCACTTGGATGGTTTCCGAAGCTTCGTGCGTTGCCACCAACCTGGAGGTGTGGGTATCCTTTATGAATATGGATACACCCCCCCCCTTTTGTGGTGTGGTCCGGGTTTTGGGGTCGGAATGCATGATATGAGGTAAAACCTAATAGTGCCGGGATGCTCTCAGGAGCCTTGAACCAGGTTTCAGTTACAGCACAGACATTGATGTTCTCCATACTGAGAAGGGCCTCGAGTGCGTGCATTTTGAGATTTAGACTTCTGGCATTGAGCAGCATTACCCTCAGTTTCTTTCCATTTTTGTTTTCTAGGGTGGTAGGTTTAGAATTTGAGCCTTGCCTAAAAAGGCACTATGGGGTGGCAAGAGCCTTAGCCAATATCCGGAATCCCAGGGTGACAGGTGCAAGCCGTCCCTTGCAGCAGCGTGGCTTGTCAAGCATGTCATCCCAGGCAGACAGACACTGGATCCCCTTTGAATGACACCAGACATTAAGCCAATTGTTAAAGCTGATCATCTTGTCTCTATATTGTGGCATCATTCTTGGTGAAGGAAGGATACTGCTCAGGGTTAGGGTCATACCTGCCTGGGCTACATAATCAGAGAGCTCCTCTATGTCTCTTTTCATGTAGTCCAGGGAGGTACGTCTCAGGTCGCTCACACCAGCATGGACAATGACTGTGTCATATTTGTACTTGCCGTGGAGTGACCCGAGTGCTTGTGTTATGTGGCGGATTCTAGCGCCCGATAGGCAGCTTACTGTGACCCTCTCCTTGTTCAGCCTGGTGAGTGGGACGTCAGTGTGTCTGACTATGGAGTCACCTATGACAAGTATGTTTGGTGTTGTATTTGGCCTTAAGGGCTGTGACTGCTTTGCACACTGCTTTTGTGGTTTATGTGTTGCTTGTGGGGTGTCTTGAGGTAGCAGTTGTTTGGGTGTCTGCTTTGGAGGCCTCTGCTGTTTAGGTAAATTTTACTCAGAGCCTCGAGTATGTCTTTGTGTGTTTATGTGTTTGATTCAGTGGTGTGGTAGCATTATGTGAGGCTGGTTTTGTGGTGTGTGTAGTTGCCTTCTCCTCCTGTCTGGTCTTGCCAGTCCTGAGTTGAGAGAGCTCAGCCTCCAGTTTGGCTAAATAGCTGCATCTCTTGCAAGTATCTGTGTTATGTGGGAGGAGGAGAGGGTTGTCTGTGTACATGAGGCAGTTATAACATTGCCTCAAGATTCCCAGATTCACCAGCTGGACCGGAGAGGAGATTGACAACTGACCTTTGGACATGCTAGAATAATATTGGGAATTCCTTAATAATTGAAAACAAGGGCCAGTGGGGAGTGAGGGTGTAGTGCTTTTAATTTTTAGTGCTGACTTATATAATTGCTTTAGTGAGCAAGTGCCAGGTAACTTGAGTGCAATGTGTTACAAGTAACTAAATGCAAAAATGACAAACAGTAACTTTCTTTCAAGTGAAACAAGGAAATAAGTACAGTAAGCAATGCAGATATCACTAGTGATCTACAGAAGCACTGAGAAGCCGCGTATTAGGTGGAATTAGCTTCCAGGGAAATAACAAGCAAACAAACAACAAAGCATATAAACAAAGCTAGATTCAGCAGGCCTGGATCTAGTCTATGCTAGAGCAAACAAGGTGTACCAATTTCAGTAAGATACAGTTCAAATATTCAGGCAATATAAACCTTTAACCAGAAATTCCCAGCTCAGAAGGGCAGAGTCCAGCCTCTTCTCCCACAAGAGTGCAGACCACGAACCTTCTTAATGTAAAATAACTGGCCTGAAGCCCAAGTGCCTAAACCAGAACTAATACACTTGGACACTGGGCTCTCAATCAGCAGTTCCCAACTTAGAAGGATGAAAGCTACCTGTCCTGCCACCACAGTGCTTGCCACAAACCTTCCTAATGTAAAACAACTGGTCTGAAGCCCAAGTGCTTAATCCAAAAGACTTAGAATGATAGCTACACTTTAATCAAGTTACAACCAAGCAGTAATAAATACAATTGAATACTTTAGAGAATGTCTGGATTAGTGCTCAAGTTACACAAACAACACTAGATCCAGCAGGCCCGAATCCAGTCTATGCCACAGCCAACAAGGCACACCAACTTCAGTAAGAAGCAGTTCAGATATGCATGCACTATAAGCCTTTAACCAGAAATTCCCAGCTCAGAAGGGCAGAGTCCAGTCTCTCCTCCCACAAGAGTGCAGACCACGAACCCTCTTAATGTAAAATAACTGGCCTGAAAGCCCAAGTGCTTAAACCAGAATTAATACACTTTTAGAATAACAGACACTGAGCCCTCAATCAGCAGTTCCCAACCTAGAAGGATGTAAGCTACCTGTTCTGCCACAACAGTGCAGACCACAAACCCTCTCAGTGCAAAACAACTGGCCCGAAGCCCAAGTGTTTAAACCAAAAGGCTTAGAATGAGTTACACCAAGCAGTAATAAATACAATTGAGTATTTTTAAGATGATGCAAAAGTAAAATGAAGTAGGTAGAAACACAAGTACAGTAAAAGCAGATGAAAATTCTTTTTTTTTTTTTTTTTTATCTGAACAAGTGCTGAGATCAAAGAAACAGATTTGAGAGCTGAAACTAGAAAACTGGCTAGTTATAAGAAAAAAAAAACAAGCTAGAAGGCTTCCCTCAAACACAGAAGGGCTTGGGGGCTCAGAAGCCTACAAATAGTCTATACCACTTAACAGGAAAGGCAGGAAATGAGCTTAATTTTTTTTTTGTCTGTTTCCCAGATGCTCTCTTTGTACACAGTGGGGGGGCCCAGTTTTGCCTATGGTTAGTTGCACTTGGATGGTTTCAAGCTCAGGCGCTGCCACCAACCTGGAGGTGTGGGTATCCTTTATGAATATGGATACACCCCCTTTTGTGGTGTGGTCCAGGTTTTGGGGCCGGAATGCATGATATGAGGTAAAACCTAATAGTGCCGGGTGCTCAGGAGCCTTGAACCAGGTTTCAGTTACAGCACAGACATCATGTTCTCCATACTGAGAAGGGCCTCGAGTGCAGTATTTTGAGATTTAAACTTCTGGCATTGAGCAGCATTACCCTCAGTTTCTTCCCATTTTTGTTTTCTAGGTGGTAGGTTTAGAATTTGAGCCTTGCCTAAAAAGGCACTATGGGGTGGCAAGAGCCTTAGCCAATATCCGAATCCCAGGGTGACAGGTGCAAGCCGCCCTCATGGCTAGCGTGGCTTGTCAAGCATGTCATCCCAGGCAGACAGACACTGGATCCCCTTTGAATGACACCAGACATTAAGCCAATTGTTAAAGCTGATCATCTTGTCTCTATATTGTGGCATCATTCTTGGTGAAGGAAGGATACTGCTCAGGGTTAGGGTCATACCTGCCTGGGCTACATAATCAGAGAGCTCCTCTATGTCTCTTTTCATGTAGTCCAGGGAGGTACATCTCAGGTCGTTCACACCAGCATGGTCAATGACTGTGTCATATTTGTACTTGCCGTGGAGTGGCCCGAGTGCTTGTGTTATGTGGCGGATTCTAGCGCCCGATAGGCAGCTTACTGTGACCCTCTCCTTGTTCAGCCTGGTGAGTGGGACGCCAGTGTGTCTGACTATGGAGTCACCTATGACAAGTATGTTTGGTGTTGTATTTGGCCTTAAGGGCTGTGACTGCTTTGCACACTGCTTTTGTGGTTTATGTGTTGCTTGTGGGGTGTCTTGAGGTAGCAGTTGTTTGGGTGTCTGCTTTGGAGGCCTCTGCTGTTTAGGTAAACTTTACTCAGAGCCTCCGGGTATGTCTTTGTGTGTTTATGTGTTTGATTCAGTGGTGTGGTAGCATTATGTGAGGCTGGTTTTGTGGTGTGTGTAGTTGCCTTCTCCTCCTGTCTGGTCTTGCCAGTCCTGAGTTGAGAGAGCTCAGCCTCCAGTTTGGCTAAATAGCTGCATCTCTCGCAAGTATTTGTGTTATGTGGGAGGAGGAGAGGGTTGTCTGTGTACATGAGGCAGTTATAACATTGCCTCAAGATTCCCAGATTCACCAGCTGGACCGAGAGGAGATTGACAACTGACCTTTGGACATGCTAGAATAATATTGGGAATTCCTTAATAATTGAAAACAAGGGCCAGTGGGGAGTGAGGGTGTAGTGCTTTTAATTTTTAGTGCTGACTTATATAATTGCTTTAGTGAGCAAGTGCCAGGTAACTTGAGTGCAATGTTACAAGTAACTAAATGCAAAAATGACAAACAGTAACTTTCTTTCAAGTGAAACAAGGAAATAAGTACAGTAAGCAATGCAGATATCACTAGTGATCCACAGAAGCACTGAGAAGCGGCGTATTAGGTGGAATTAGCTTCCAGGGAAATAACAAGCAAACAAACAACAAAGTATATAAACAAAGCTAGATTCAGCAGGCCTGGATCTAGTCTATGCTAGAGCAAACAAGGTGTACCAATTTCAGTAAGATACAGTTCAAATATTCAGGCAATATAAACCTTTAACCAGAAATTCCCAGCTCAGAAGGGCAGAGTCCAGCCTCTTCTCCCACAAGAGTGCAGACCACGAACCTTCTTAATGTAAAATAACTGGCCTGAAGCCCAAGTGCCTAAACCAGAACTAATACACTTGGACACTGGGCTCTCAATCAGCAGTTCCCAACTTAGAAGGATGAAAGCTACCTGTCCTGCCACCACAGTGCTTGCCACAAACCTTCCTAATGTAAAACAACTGGTCTGAAGCCCAAGTGCTTAATCCAAAAGACTTAGAATGATAGCTACACTTTAATCAAGTTACAGCCAAGCAGTAATAAATACAATTGAATACTTTAGAGAATGTCTGGATTAGTGCTCAAGTTACACAAACAACACTAGATCCAGCAGGCCCGAATCCAGTCTATGCCACAGCCAACAAGGCACACCAACTTCAGTAAGAAGCAGTTCAGATATGCATGCACTATAAGCCTTTAACCAGAAATTCCCAGCTCAGAAGGGCAGAGTCCAGCCTCTCCTCCCACAAGAGTGCAGACCACGAACCGTCTTAATGTAAAATAACTGGCCTGAAAGCCCAAGTGCTTAAACCAGAATTAATACACTTTTAGAATAACAGACACTGAGCCCCTCAATCAGCAGTTCCCAACCTAGAAGGATGTAAGCTACCTGTTCTGCCACAACAGTGCAGACCACAAACCCTCTCAGTGCAGAACAACTGGTCCGAAGCCCAAGTGTATAAACCAAAAGGCTTAGAATGAGTTACACCAAGCAGTAATAAATACAATTGAGTATTTTTAAGATGATGCAAAAGTAAAATGAAGTAGGTAGAAACACAAGTACAGTAAAAGCAGATGAAATTTCTTTTTTTTTTTTTTTTTTTTTTATCTGAACAAGTGCTGAGATCAAAGAAACAGATTTGAGAGCTGAAACTAGAAAACTGGCTAGTTATAAGAAAAAAAAAAAAAGCTAGAAGGCTTCCCTCAAACACAGAAGGGCTTGGGGGCTCAGAAGCCTACAAATAGTCTATACCACTTAACAGGAAAGGCAGGAAATGAGCTTAATTATTTTTTTGTCTGTTTCCCAGATGCTCTCTTTGTACACAGTAGGAGTGCCTGAAATCAGAATATGATCTCACTGCACTCAGTTGAGTGAGCAAATGAGATGAGCCCAGAGGCAGGCTGAGGGGCGGGCAGTTTCAAGGCCACTAAGATTTGAAGAGCAGAAAAACTGCCAGTTCAGTTAAAATTCCTTCAACACAGTTTAAATCAAATTAAATACCGTATATATATATATATATATATATATATATATATATATATATATATATATATATATATATATATTTTTTTTTTAAAAGTGCAGATAAAGGTACTTAAATTCTCTTATACGTCCAGTTGAATATAACCAAGTTGTTAGCCGGCCAAAGCTGAGGTTTTTAAGCAGAAAATACTTCACAATGCACCACTTAACTAGGCAAGGACAGGAAATCAAAGAATGTGGCTACCCCCACACCTGTAATTACTAGCAAATAACAAAATTCAGCAAACACTAGCTTCTGTTCAAGTTACTAAAGAGCAGAAGAGCAGAAAAACTGCCAGTACAGTTAAAATTCCTTCAACACAGTTTAAATCAAATTAAATACCGTATATTTTTTTTTTTAAAAAGTGCAGATACAGGTACTTAAATTCTCTTATACATCCAGTTGAATATAACCAAGTTGTTAGCCGGCCAAAGCTGAGGTTTTTAAGCAGAAAATACTTCACAATGCACCACTTAACTAGGCAAGGACAGGAAATCAAAGAATGTGGCTACCCCCACACCTGTAATTACTAGCAAATAACAAAATTCAGCAAACACTAGCTTCTGTTCAAGTTACTAAAGAGCAGAAGAGCAGAAAACCTGCCAGTTCAGTTAAAATTCCTTCAACACAGTTTAAATCAAATTAAATACCATATATATATATATATATTTTTTAAAAGTGCAGATAAAGGTACTTAAATTCTCTTATACGTCCAGTTGAATATAACCAAGTTGTTAGCGGGCAAAGCTGAGGTTTTTAAGCAGAAAATACTTCACAATGCACCACTTAACTAGGCAAGGACAGGAAATCAAAGAATGTGGCTACCCCCACACCTGTAATTACTAGCAAATAACAAAATTCAGCAAACACTAGCTTCTGTTCAAGTTACTAAAGAGCAGAAGAGCAGAAAAACTGCCAGTTCAGTTAAAATTCCTTCAACACAGTTTAAATCAAATTAAATACCGTATATATATATTTTTTTTTAAAAGTGCAGATAAAGGTACTTAAATTCTTTTGTACGTCCAGTTGAATATAACCAAGTTGTTAGCCGGCCAAAGCTGAGGTTTTTAAGCAGAAAATACTTCACAATGCACCACTTAACTAGGCAAGGACAGGAAATCAAAGAATGTGGCTACCCCCACACCTGTAATTACTAGCAAATAACAAAATTCAGCAAACACTAGCTTCTGTTCAAGTTACTAAAGAGCAGAAGAGTAGAAAAACTGCCAGTTCAGTTAAAATTCCTTCAACACAGTTTAAATCAAATTAAATACCGTATATATATATATATTTTTAAAAAGTGCAGGTAAAGGTACTTAAATTCTCTTATACGTCCAGTTATGCTGCAGGATCACAAGGAAAGGCTATCTCAAAGCAGACTATTTCAAAATGGATAGGACACTGCATTCGTTTCTGCTATTCACAACATGGCAAATCAGTGCCTAAGGCCATTAGACCACATTCTACCAGGGCAGCAGCCACCTCAGCAGCCCTCCTCAGAGGAGTACCAATCAAGGATTTTTTGGAGGCTGCAACTTGGACTTCAGTGCACACTTTTACTAAGCACTACCACTTACCTCTTTACTCTAAATCCAGAGCAGGCTTTGCCACTGCAGTTCTGCAGGGCCTTATAGCCACTCCAAATTCTATTTAGACCCAGCCGCCCAACCTCAGCTTTAGGATTCAACCCAAGTGTAATGACTGCAACAGTGAAACACGATGAACATAGTACAGTTGTGTACCTACCATAAATGTAGATGTTCGAGTGTATTCACTGTTGCAGTCCAGGTTACCCACCCACCATCCCCCTTTTCTTTGCTGGGACTTATCTGTGCTTCTCTATACTATACAACTTATGTGGTGTATTTGCTTGTAGATGAAGGTATTGTTTGTTTTAGTACATGCTTTTTTAAGCAATGTGTTTTAGCCTACCCTTTTGGGGGCACCTGACATCTGGGGCAAGAAAAACTAAAGAAAATTGCGTCGGCTGCATCTTTTATACCCCTGGCGCACTGATGCCAGGGAAGAGGCGACAGAAACCGTCGCCGGACCAGGACTTTGGAATTCAGGCCGACTGCGGGTAGCCTTACCAGCAGGATAACCCAAGTGTAATGACTGCAACAGTGAATACACTCGAACATCTACATTTATGGTAGGTACACAACTGTACTTTCTTGTACCTAAGGTACAGGGTTTGAGTCTGAATAACAGTAACCACTAGGTAGCCCTAGCTGGGGTATTTTGCACACACACACACACACACACACACAAAATAACAGTTCACACAGACACACACACACAGACACACACACACACACACACACACACACACACACACACACACACACACAATAACAGTGCTATATTCAGCAATAACAGTTCCAACACACACACAGTAACACTACTATATTCAGCAATAACAGTTCCAACGCACACACAATAACACTACTATATTCAGCAATAGCAGTTCCAACACACACACAATAACACTTCTATATTCAGCAATAGCAGTTCCAACACACACACAATAACACTACTATATTTAACAGTAACAGTTCCAACACACACAGTGAATAACTCCAGTTCCATTTCAACACACATAGTGAATAACTCCAGTTCCATTTCAACACACATAGTGAATAATTGCAGTTCCGTAGGGATTGAGCAAAGAATAGTTCCATGCACATAAATCGATGTTTGTTTAAAATTGCGCACATGGAAAAAGGAGGAACAGGACATCTGGTTTGAGATGAGATGTGTTGCAAAAAGGTGCTGCCTAGGGTGGACCTCCCCTTTCACCCCCCCTCCATTTATGCCACTGCTCATGAAGAATTTATTAATGTTTTTCTTGCTGTCCATGCTTTGTAGTTTTTTGCACATTTTTAGTCTGTTTACTTCATGTTTTCTTTGTGACGCAAACATTTACTCACTTCTAATTTATCTGCGAGTTCATTTAGCTGAGCCAGAGTCATGTTACTACCTGTACTGACATAAATCACTCTGATGTTAAATTGTCATCTTGCAGTAGTCTGCCTATCACAAGTTCACTGAATGCATGGATTCTGCTATGACTTCTAAACACCTGGGCTGGTATTGCAGTTGCCTGATAACTATTGCTCGTAACTGATTGATAGGTCTAGTACATAAATGCTCATAACACTTTACTCATTCTTTTATGTTATAAACAACTGACAGAAAATGACAAATGTTAAACACGTGTTTTGAAGGGGCCAGGCCCTTGTGATCTCTGTTGTAGGGGCTTTGTCCTCCCACACCACCTTACCTTATTTTTCCTTATTCAAAGGTTGCTGCATCTTCGAGAAAAAGTGATCACAGACAGGTAATGCAAAATCTGTCTTGCTGTTTCAACTGAAGGGCTACAAACTCAAGAGATATTGAAGAACAGAATAGATTCCTTTGTGGACTGAGTAACAGCACATGTAATTTCCAACTTGAGCTGCTATATTTGAGCAACAGTGGTTTGTGTAGCTGTGAGAGGAGGGAGCTGACTGTAAGCCACATATACCACATAGTATTCTATCTTACTAATGAGTTGTGTAACTCACCAGATTCCCATTGGCTCATTTCTTTCATTCAGTATCATAAAACATACTTTACTCTGTTCTAAGGACTCGTAGCTAAGTTTTATTAAAAACTAAATACTTCATAAAAACCAAGCAAAACAAGTAACAAACAGCAAGCTTTCAGACTAGTAATCTACAAGCAGTGTTTTCATTTACTGTAACAGACGTGACCTGGTGAGAAGCAGCACTTTTATACCTAATCACCATCCACTGATTAATGCTTTTTGACAGCCCTGTAAGAAGTATACGAACTGCTGTATACAAAGAGGGCAACTCAGTTTTATATGTCAGAGCAAAAAAGTACTGCATCTGAACATCTTGACAGGAATAATGGCATTGATATTAAACGTGGTCACAGGTGGTGTTATCGTCATATTGGATTTAGACAATACTGATTTCAAGGAGCTTATGACTGATAATGCACACAGTGTAGATGGCTAAGGAAAATATTTTGTAGGCACGTTTGCAATTTGTTGTGATTATAAAAACAAAAACCTACATGTAAGTGCGTTCCAAGAAAACTGTGCAGCATCCTTGTACCCACCTATCTTTTGTATTGTATATGAAGAGCTAGACATGCTGTAGTATGACTGGTTGGAAGTTAGGCATAAGATTCATCAGACTGTAGTGCTTCATGTCCCATTTTGGCAAATTTCTCTGAGCACTGTATAAGAGGTTTGTTCACTGAAGACTGCTTTTAGTTTAGTTAAACTACTGTATGTCCTTGTGAGCAGATCTCACCAACATAGTACTGTTTTTGTAGTCATTTTCAGCCATCAGTATGTGGTGTTTGCTACACCATGCCCTATACTCTGCACTCCCAGATCTTTACAATTGTTCCTTTCCCAGGGATGCGGCATTGGCATAGTTAGCTGATCTTCCCACAGCTGCATTTTTAATCATGCTTTCTCTGACTAGATTACTTCAGCTCATTTGGTTTCATTAACATGTGATTCAAGTGAACTACATTTCAGTGCATTGCTCTACATCTGAGCAAGGGATGCCTCAAAGTTGGGTTAATTGCTGAAATTGACCAGGATTTTTAATTTCTTAACTCTGGAGCTCATATTCAATGTCTGTTAGTATGAATTCCCAGATTGTACTTGCCCAATCATCTGTACCTTTAAGGAGACAAACTAAAATTCTTGCCACTATTGTCAAGCACTTAAAAACTGCTTACAGTTCAAATCAGGCAGTTTTGTGTTTACCCATCCAATCATTAAGACTAGCCTTAAAGGTTGTCGGAATGGTACTTTGTATACCATAGCAGGATTATTACATTCTTGAGTAATAATTACACAGTCCAATGACAGTAATGTTAATCATATTGCTAGATAATAGTTTTACTGCTTTCATTAGTTATGGTATAATGAAAGACACTAGCTGGAATAGCACTGAGTATTTGTCTTGCTTTTTGCTTGGAGATGAAGGATATTGGTGTCTTGGGCAACAAGATAAAAAAAAAACAGGTATACAGTACCCTTCAGCATACTCAAAACATACACAAAAGGGGCTGTAATTTAGTTACTGTGATGGAAAAGCAGGCCATACAGTTAAATACAAGAGTCCTGGCATTCTGTGCAGTAAATCATTTATTCCTCAGCTAGTATTATTCCATACTGTTATTTTAAAATTTACTTTCATCTAATAATGCATAATTTTTGAGAAATGAGTCAACTGCAGATGCAAACTATTTTCTATGCCATGTTGTTGAAGAAAGGGGACAAAGTGCAGTATTTTTCAGCTCTAAACAGGAAATTAAATGTACTGTTTTACTTAATTTCCAGCACTTCCCACTACCTGATGTTCAAGTGCAAGGCTTTACATAAGTCAACTTACATTTTTAAAGCAATCTCCAGTAATACTGCAGTTGGAAATCTCATACAGGTAAGCTGCAGAACTTCATAACTACCAAATCAGGAATGCCACACTGCGTCATCATGCCAATTCAGGGGTAACCCTTCACATACACCACACACAGACTCTCTTACTTCATTTAACTTCTGCCCTGTTCTCCTTTAGCCGCTGGATTCTGTAGTGTATGCCACTTGCAAAAATAGCCCCTATGCACCCGTTTACCCATACCATTGCTTACATCTGCCACCCCCCCCCCCACACCACACACACACATCACTACTGACTGAGTAGAGATGCTATTCCTGACAGTAACAGCTGTGTAGGGTGCATTAAAAATAACTGATCAAAAGCAAGATTGGACCAGTGCTAACCACGAACCACTTATTATTTTACCACAGAATGACGTGCATATTTTGCAGCAACTGTCCTCCCAAAGCTCTGCTCCCTACCAACTGCAATTCCCTCCCTGTTCAGATTGGACCACAAGTCAGTTACATTCACCTTAAGAGTGAAGCCCGAAACTTCCTCCAATAATTCTGTAGTCAGAGATTAATATACAAAAGCTGACCAATGACCTGGCTATATTCAGCATCCCCTTTCAGTTTGATGGCCCCACTGCTTATGTGGAATCCTTGCGATGTCTAGTTCAATGTCTGACCTCAACTTTGCGAATGCAGTGAGCATTCGCTGAAATGGAACACGCACAAGGGATGGATCAGCGACATGGGTCGGCCAAATGTCATTCAAGAACCAGTGGTCCCGAAACTTCCCTCGCCAATTTAAATGTAAGCCCTGTGGTGGAACCCAGATATACACAGGTTCTGTAACAAACGAAAAAAAATTCATTGCACTTAAAATAAATAAATAAATAAATAAATTCATTGCACTTAAAAAAATCCGTAACATGAAACTCTGGATCCTGATCAAATCAGCGAAAGCCAAATATGAGGTAAAAATAGCCAACCAAGCAAAGGACAACTACAGAGCCTTCTTTAACTGTTAAAAACCTTAGAAACGATGTCTATCACTGCATGGAACTAATAGTAAATGATGTCACATTCTTGGATATAGCCAGTTTACTAGCCAATAAATTTAACCAGTAACTTCACCCCTTCTCCCTTCCTGCATTCCCAGATCTCTTACCGCATCTACACCCCCCTTCATCAAACCTACCTTGAACAAGTCCTCAAGACACAATCCAAAGTCAACAGTACTGCTTCTATGCAGCCAGATAACCTATCAAGCTGCTTTACTGGTCTGCCTGAAACAGGACCTGTCAGACCCCCTACAAAGGTCATTCAGTGCCAGCTTCCAAAAATTCTTTGTACTAAACAAATGGAGGACAGCAATTGCCATCCCCTTGCCCTGTGTTGGGCATCAGTGGACTTGGGAAATTGGTTTGTAAGTCTGACCAGTCTCCTCTATAAGGTTATGGAAAGGATTATTTGGAATTAATAAATATGGACATAGATAACCTACAGATTTTTGACCCAGTCCAGTTAGGATTTGCTTGTTCAGATCCTGCCTGTTTAACCTGGCTGACTTCTTTGAGAAAGTTACTGAAGCAATGGATGAGCGCAAAATAGTGCACAATGTATGTCTAAATCTGGCAAAGATATTCAACATCATCCCACACTCTGATATCGTAGGTAAACTGTCCTCGCTTAATGTTGATCCTTATGTAATTCAGTGGATAGCAAATTGCCTCACAAATAGAACTAATTAATATGAATTAATCCAAATAAAGCTTCTTTAAATGAATGCTGGCTCAAGATGACTTATTTTGGAGATTTGAACCGAATTAATACAACTGGTTAGAAGCCAAGCTTCACTCTCCTTCCTGAACCACATCCCTCTCTCAAACTACTCCCATCTGTTTTGTTTGCTTTTGTTTTTTTTTTTTTTTTAATGTAGGACTTGAATGAAAACTGTCTGCAAATACGAGTATTTTAAGACCACAAGAAGTTTCTCAGGTTCTTAGCAGGGTGATATCACTTCCGTTGTACATCCTTTCCTTCGTTCTTTCAACAACTCCCAGGGTATTTGGAAATTACATAGATTCTTTGTTTACTCACCCCAGATATCAGGAGTGCACATGTACCCTTGTATGGATGATTGCTTGATCCAGGCCCAGTGACAGGAAAAAAATTCTAGGCAACCCTAGATGTTACCAGTTTAGGGGTCTCCATCAACATTCAGAAGTTCAGTCTGTTCCCCTCTAGCGCCAACCCTTTTTCTGGGAGCAGTCTTCTGAACAACGCAGAAAGCAGGGTGAATCCTGCCTCAGGGCAAGATTTTCCTTTTCTGCTTCATTAAACACAGTTGTGACAAAAGGCATAATGTGACTGGCAGTAAAGTTCTTATAATCCTGGAATAGATTTCAGTCTTGAGCGATGGTTGTGTTAAAACTTCCTGTAATAAAGCTCCAGTGGTACTTAAGAGTGTTAAGTTGTGGCGCTTGTATCATGTGGACAGAACTGTGCCTGTTGGGTCCTGTGTTCACAGAGAATTTCATTGTTAGGCTCTGAAAATGAGCCATCCTACAGACTGTAACCACGGACACATTAGATCTGGCTTGGGGAACCATTATTGGAAATTCGTGGTTCAGGTAAACTGGTATTTCAAATCCCAGTGCTAACACATTAGTATTAAGGAGATAGTGGTACTGATAAAAATGCCCTTTAACTCTTCAGAGATGTTTGGATGTTAGGTGCATTTATGTTAGTGACAGGTAGCAAGCACCACAATCGTGTGGTATGTCAACAAGCAATAAGAAGCCCATTCCTACTATTTGTGCAGATTGACAGTGCCAGTTAGGGAAGCAACATTACTACAGAACCTCCTCCTCTGGGTAGCCTTTATCCCCTCAGAGCAGAGTGCAGTAATAGATTAGTTGAACTGATCGTTCACCAGTTCCATTGAATGGAAACTGGATTTAAGGACCTTTTACATCCCTTAATGCTGGAGAGTCCCTTTCTTATACCACTTTGCTGTACCTCAGACTGCCAAGCCCTGTAGTTCTTCTTAATGTTCTCTCATAAATTGCTTGGGCAGAAAAACACTGTTTCCACTTATTGGGGAAGTGTCCCCTTTATGCATTTCATCCCATTAGAGTGATTCTCAGGTTTCTGCTGAAAGCCAGAGAAGACCAAGCACTCATCGTAAGCATTATCCTAGAAAAGTTTAACATCCCTCCTTTTGAACTAGCTAGTAATTATTCTTTTATGCTCCTGGCTATCACCTCAGCTCATAGGGTAAATGAACTAACCTGCCTTTCATGCCTAGGGTGTCTTTTGTACTAGTTCTTAGTAAGGCTACTCTAGCTAGCAGTATTTTCCCTAAGCCTCAAATCCAAGGGGAGAGGTTATTACATTCCTAGGATTTACATAGACAGTTATTAAGTAGAGAATGGAGGACATTGGTTTTGCTTTTTGTGTTCTTTAAGCAAGGGAGGCTGAGTAGACTAGTGTTTAAGTAGCCAGTATAAAATGGTTATATACCTACAATGCTTTTTGTAATATTTATATAAAATAAGTCTCTAAAAGGGAAGGTAAAGGTTCATTTTGCTACAGCTGAAACTATTTTTTAACAAATCTTTATTGAAATATCACTTATGACATAGGCAAACTTGCATTTATATAAATGAAAACAAACCATGTTAATATATTTTCAATGGTAGACATTATACATAACATATAATCTTCTATAAGGTTATTGTCAGTTGAACATTACATAGCTAATTCAATTTCTACATTCCCTTAAAAATCATTCCTCCTTCAAAACATTGTTTTGCATACATTTTCCCCGGCTTCCCATTTTTTCTATGTAATTTGCTCCTACCCTTTTCTAAAGATTCCACTTCGGTTATTTTATGTCGGTTACTATATTCACTACTTCTGATGTGGTTGGTTTAGTTTTATTTCCATTTTCTAGTAATTGCTTTTTTTGGCAGCCAACAGAATTAAACTTGACAAGGCCTTCGGATGTCTAGGTAATTCAGATCCTCTATCACAGCTCAAAAATCATTTTCTTAGTTACACCATATTGTTCATCTAGTTATTTCTGACTGAGTAGTCTTCAGGTGATTTTTAAAGTCAGCCTACTCATTACACTATCAAAAATACATTCCTAGTTGCGTCTTTTTTCCCCATTACACCTCCAACATTTACAGTCTACCTGAGGAAAAAATATTGGAGTCTGCTTGGGGTATAAAAATTCCTATGTAAACAATTCCAAGCAAAAATCCTAAATCTTCTAGACTTTGTTGTATATTTGGGTGCCATACATATATCCTCCCATTGTTTCTTTGTGAATTGCTTATCCAGTCTTTTGCTAATTCTTTCTAACCTCCTCTGATTGATTCCTATAGTTATTATACAGTATTTTATATGCTGTACTAATTATCCCAGTCTACCTGAGGAAAAAATATTGGGAGTCTGCTTGGGGTATAAAAATTCCTATGCAAACAATTCCAAGCAAAAATCCTAAATCTTCTAGACTTTGTTGTATGTTTGGGTGCCATACATATATCCTCCCATTGTTTCTTTGTGAATTGCTTATCCAGTCTTTTGCTAATTCTTTCTAACCTCATCTGATTGATTCCTATAGTTATTATACAGTATTTTATATGCTGTACTAATTATCCATTTTTAACAGCAGCTTCTGTTTTAGATTCAATTAAAAACTCTACCATTGTTGGTCTTTCATTTGGGATCCATCCCCTTTTCCTTTCTCTTTGCCTAGTTTCTGATATCAATCCTAGATAGGGAAGACCATCTCTGGCCTGCATCCGGCCATCTCTCCTTTCTCTGTTCCCATGTTTGCTTAGTTCTTAGAATACTTTTTGCTGTTTTAGGACTATAATATTCTGTATGGACATTGTTGTTCTCCTTAAGGATCTGCATCCAATATCCCAGTGTCTCCTTATTTCTTGAGCTTCCCCCCCATTTCTTCACCATCTCTTTCCACTTTGAATTATAGCTTTCTGTTTGCGCTACATATAGGAGTCTTAGCTGTGTAGCTCTGAAATATTCCTTCAAACCACGTAATCCCGAACCACCTTGTAGTACCTGACTCCAGTCCTCTTCCCCCTCCCAGATAAAAATTGTTTCAGTTGTATTAGCTGATATCCACAACTTCTCCTCTGGTTGATAAAAATATGCCTGACCTGTGTATAAAACTAAAGGAACTAAAAACATTTTCACTGCTTCTATCTTGCTGTTCATATCTTTAAAACAGAGCTTCCAGTTTCTCAGTTGTTACATTATCTTTTGCTTAGTCTCTTCCCACGTATTTTAGATGCCATAACAGAATCCTTTTTAACCCATACACCTAAGTACTTTATTTTATCATGTCCCCATAAATGTGGGTGTTGCCAAACCAATTCATGTGTGGGTACATAGTTTACTGCTATTGCCTTTGTTTTATCTTCATTAGTTTTGTATCCCAAAAAGACTTGTGGAACATTCTGAGGCAGTTTCAAGACTGAACTGTCTTTTTCTGGTTTTATCTGGTACAAAATAATACCATCTGCAAATTGAATTTGAGTCCCTTTTTTCTTTGCCAGTAGTTCTAAATCTAACGTAAATAACAAAGGGGGAAATAAGACACCTCGCTTGGTTCCTCTGTTCAAACAGAACTCACCTGTGAGGACCTCCATACTTTAATTTTTGCCTCCAGTCCCTTATATATCAACATAATTAACTTTATTGTGTCAGGGAATGCAAGTGCTTCCATTTACCTACTCTTAAAGTCCCAGCTTACTCTGTTGAATGCTTTCTGTGCATCAAGACTCAACAACCACAGTGATATTTTCTTATATTTTGCTTTCCTGTGGCTGATCATTGTTCTGTTAATGTTGTAAATATTTGCCTCCCCACCACAAAACCACACTAATCCATATCTATCAGTTTTGGCAACACCTTTGCCATTCTTTTAGCCATTATAGACCTAAACACTTTGTAATCATGATTTAAAATTGAAATGGGCCTGTATAAAGTTGGATCTGATGAGTCTTTGCTATATTTAGGTGTTACAGCCACCACAGCTTTCTTCCACGATGTTGGTGATTCACCTGCTTTTAAAATACTGTTCAACAAAACCTTCCAGATCTTTATTATTTCTTCCCTCCTAACTTCCAAACTTCCACAGGAATACTGTGTATTCCTGGAGACTTCCCTGTAGATTGGTCATATATCACCATTTTGTATTCTTTCTTCCTTTACTAAATATTCCTCGTTGAGCATCATCTAATTCTAACCTTGGCATATTCAATTCTTCCACAAATGTTTCCATTTGTATTTTTTCTTGATTTCCACATTTCACTGCTTTATACAGATTTTCATAAAGTTCTGAAATATTAATAGTACTAATACAGGATCTCTGGTTATTTTCCTTGTTATAGGCTCCCTAAGGTTGACAACAGCCCTTTTCTACTTTCTGTTGCATGAGTCGTTGTGATGAAAGCTTTTGTGCTATTATCAGAAAACAGTTGCTTAACAACAATCTTTCTAAACTCATACATATTATCCACATAGTCCCTCATTTTCTCCTTAGAATGTGGCAGCTGTGCCTTTTCTTGTGTGAGAGTCCCCTTATTCTGCAGTACTTTAACCTTTGTCAGTCCCTGTAAACAATTATTGTTACTTTTAACCATATATCGTTTTTATTTCTACCGAATTTTTAAACTCCACTTTCATTGTATCACATTCCTTATCTATATTTTCTATAGAAGCTTGTTTCTCCAATAGCTCCCAAATAATTTTTACTACCCATTTCTAATAGATGGGTAAGAAAGCAGCATTGTCTCATTTTTATATCATTACCCTGCATCTTTATTTTATTATTGATGTGGGATCTGAAATATATTGGATGTGTATCAAAACTTTAAATGCACGTGTTCCTGTGAAGTATAGTTTCTGTCTAGCCTAGCCTAGCCCAGGTTTTCTACCTTGGGGAAATATGTGAATTCTGTCTGAGCTCCTGCTACTGAATTCACATTTTTCATGCCAAATATTTCATAAACTTCATAAATTTCTTCAAAAATCTACCCTCTTCTGTTAAATTTTCCCTTCTAGGCCCCCAAATACATCCTGACTGCTGCAAAGCTAATTCCAGTCCCCGGCTCTTAGTAGTATTCCCTTCTGAAAGCTGATTATTCTACCAGAATTTTCCACTGTGGCAGTTTTAGGTGGCTTATAAGTACATGCCAGTGTAATCCTCCTCCCTTGCTAGTAGCCCCTTACTACTACAAATCTAGCATTTTTTTATCAGTGTTGAACCTCCTCTAGCAGTTAATGCAAGTACATCCATTTTCCTTTGTCCCAGATATTCAACTGAATAACCAACCTGAAATCCTTTCTTTATCAAATTCACATGTTCAGTACTTTCCAGATGTCTCTCTAGTAACATAACTATTTGCACTCTGCTTTCTTTTTGTATATACCTTTGAGACCATTCAAATTCAATGATAATATAGAAAGTGCGTTCATTATGATGAGACTTTATTAATCCCACCTGTTATGTATAACAGCTTTTTTTTAAATGTCTAGTTTCAGCTTTTGTGTTATATGCATACACCAATGTTTGGCAAATTGATATTTTATACAGTTGTTTGTTTACTGCAGTGGTGGTGCTGCGGTAACTTTGTCGCCTCACAGTAAGACGTTGTCCTGTTTGATTCTTAGCTAGAACGTCGTCTGTGTGGAGACATACGTGAATTGGCGTACCTTCGTTGAAGGTTTTGCGTCATGGCCAGCAACTCGGCACGTAAAAATCTGCTGCCAATCATTAGCGGACCGGAGTTCCGTTGTGGCGACCCCTAACCGGGAAAAGCCGAAAGACACAGCATACAGTTGTTTGTTAGCATATTCATTTGAATCTGTGTCATGTCTTATAAGACTTTGTTTTATTTATTTTATTTTATGTCTGCATTTATTTTTTGTTGAAACAAAAACATATCACGAGAACACCCCCATAACATATTAACTTAATACAAACACACAAAACTATGTATATCTTAAGATGATAATGAAGTTTAATCCTCCTAATAGGAAAAGTTGTCTTAGATTGACAGCTACACTCATAGGCTTTGATTGATCTGTAATTAAGGTTATGCATGCTAAAATGCATGGTACAGCCTGTGCTTCTTACAGTAAGTGTTGTCTGTTTTTGTCTTATCTTTATTCCTCTCCCAGATGTAGAAAACAACGTGAATGCTTTCAGAAAACGCCATCTTTAGCCATTCAAAGAAAAAAAAAAATTCTGTTTTTATTGCCCTCTTATCAACTTATCTCCATAAAAACATGAGATCCAGATACACAGTTGCCTTCAGCTACAAGTTTCTCATGTTGCATTTTGAGCATTTATTTGCTAAAGGAAAACTTTTCCTTATGTCTAGTATTCACTTATTTGCTTGCTTCCACTTAAAATGTGTTGTTAGAGCAAAGCAAGGGTCTTAATCCAGTCATTCCCCTGTGCAAATGTAAGAAAAGCATATCAGTTTTACTTACGTCATGCTGTTTTGGCCAGGCTTTCTTCTCTTTTTACTTTACGGTGCCTACATTTCTTAAAAAAGGTACCTATTTCATTCCCTTCCCTTCTCCTTAATGTTCTTCCAGCCATTAATGACATGAAGTAAGCCATATGCTTTGGAGTCCCCTACAAGTTTAACTAAGTCAAGAAAGTGCAATATTTTCAAGTTTTCTTGTTCAGCCATGTTTCACAAATGTAATTGTTGCTTTGTAATCCCACGTTTATTCATTAATTTCCAGGTTGCTGGTTTTCTTCTTGTTGGTCTGCATCTCCCAACTCTAATCTCTGGTTCATTTCTAACATACTTCTGTTTTTTTTTTTCTGGTTAACTCCTATGCTTTTCACCATCTCAAAAGCATTTTCCTTTGGAACATTGGACAGGGTTTCACTGGCAAAGTTTCTGTAGCAGCTTTATTATCAGAAGACTAAACAGAGTCCCCTTATGTTTGATCGCTTACTTTTTGTTGGACAGACTTTTGTATTTCCTCTTTAGCATGTTCCTGCATCAGAATGACTGATCCTCCAGGAAAATGTATTCTGAAGATAGCTGGATACAGCAGCTTGAATTTTGCACATGACTTTCAACATTCCCTGATTGTTGGAATAAATTTACTCCTCTTCTGTCTGACATAGAGTGAGTGATCATTTTTTCACAAACACACTGCTTTCTCCAACTTTTAGTACTTTGTCCTTCTGCCACAATTTTGTCAGAATGAACTCTTTCTTCTGGTAGAACTGCATCATTGCTATTAGAGGTCTTGGCTACTGGCCAGGTTTGGCACATTCACACAATGTACCCTTACAGTTAACAGCTCCGGCTGTAGAATAGCAGTCTAGTTGTTTACTTGTGCTTTCATAAAATTAATACAGCACAATGTGTTCCTTCTTGTTTTTTGTAGTGCAGCAGAAATTCACAGGTTTTCCGTACATACCCTATACTCTAATTATACCATTGTATGAAACATCTCTTCTTGAGCAGTCTCCTACTTAGCCAGCCTTTTCTTCATTTCATCTTGTGATTTTTGTATTTTTATCAGCTCATCTGAATATATGTAAAACTTTTCTTTTTTCCAACCTTTTGTTATTTGAGTTGACCAACTCTTTCAGTGTTTTCTTTATTTTTAATCATCTCTGAGCAGATTTGACTTAATTTTTCCTCTAGATTACTGGAAGTCATGTCTTGCACCAAAGCTGGAACTTAAACTGCTTTTTGCTGAATACCTGCAGGATTCTTCCCAGCCAGTGTTCTCTCATCACTCTTTGTGGTTGATTTTCTTTCAGGTTCTCTAAATTTTTTCATTTCTGTCATACAGGCAGTGTACTTTACTTACCAGTAATTGAAATTTACCCAGAAAGACAAATTCACTGGCGCTGTCTTCAGAGTTTTTCACACTGGGAGAGCTGAAATTAAGTTGTTAGCCATCTTTGAAGTCCCGAGCTACAGCTAATTCTGTTGCCTTTTTCCGAATTGTGATTTCAGATAACTTTTTTTTTTGAGGCATCTACCTCTACACTTTTCTCAAAATGTATCAAGTGGATCATTTCTGCAGTTTTGGAGCAGTGGGTTGCCAATGCACTCCTTAGAGTATGTTAGTTCTTCCATTGCATATCTATAAGCAGGGCTTGTACTGCTTTATTCTTCTTCTCATTCTTAATGAATGATGCTGCAGCAATGATCCCTATTATGAATGTAATAAAGCTATGTGATAACCATACCTCTCAACCTCTTGGCACAAGAAATCTGGACAAAGCTTAAAATAATGGGGGTTGGCAGGGCAGAGGTCCAAAAATAGGGACATATTTTAAATATTGCTGTTATAACATTAGAAAGTTGCTAGAATGATAGGATTTGTGTTAACATGAATTTTCTGAAGGATATGAAGTTTGAAACACAAATATGTCACTATTTAGTGACTTCAGTCCTCAGTGATGTGCCAAAAACAGAAATTTTATGAGGAAAAGATAAAAAAAATATGAGGCAAAAGGCAAAAATGTGGGCAGCTGAGTGGTATGGCTGATAACTTCCTATAGCAGTGGATGTTTGAATACTGGGATTACTGCTTCAGTAACAACTGCTTGTTACATTTCCTCAAAGATGTATGGCTGTAAATGATTTAAAAAGCAAAAGACGTTGTGATGTCTTTTCACCCTGATTACTATCTTCCTGTCTTGGGATCTGTAAATTTGGGGATATTGAGTGTCTTAGAGGTCAGTACTAGCACGGGCATCTGCCACTGATGTACTTACTGGGAGTGGGGTAACACCAACAAGAAGTGAAGAAGGGATAGACTTCTCTCCATCAAGAAGTGAAGAAGGGATAGACTTCTCTCCATTTATTACCTGTGTTAGCCTAATATCTGTGACATTGGGAGGAGATCCATCCATGCAAGGGACATTGGAAACTCTGGATGTTGGGCTGGATAGACAGACATAACCTGCAGCTGAAGTTTTATTCTTGATGAATGCTACTGCAACAGTCCAGTTTTTAAGTATCAGCTGCTATGGTAAGTTACTACAAAGCTGTTCTTTCTGAACTGTGCAGTCACATACCAAGGTATTGGTTTCATTCAGGAACTTATGGCTGAAAGTGTCAGCCAGGTGTAGATTAGAGATTTTTTAGATCTTGGGTTTTCTGTATTTTGTTGTCATCTGACTAAGCAAGTGTTATACTTAAACAAATGTAGCTATTTCTGCTTTCAGAATCCATTGAAATATGCCCTAATCTATATATGTGTCTACCTGATGTTTAAGTATCTCATTGGACTCAGTGAAATCACATGCAGTTAGGGAGGGCTGCAGTCTGAACATTAATTGTTCAGTGGTTCGATTAGTTGTTAAAGTAAACAATTCTACAGTAGACAAGCTCTAATGAATTTTATGTGTCCGTCTTACCTCACAATGCAGTAGTGACTACAGTGGTTACACGTGTTTATAGCTGATCGTGGACCGAGTGGAGGGGGTCCAATATTTTTCAAAGAACACTTGTGTTTAAGGAACCAGGACATCTTAAATCCCACATTTTTCTCATTGTTCTTTGGCCAGAGGTATTGCATATGAGAAATAGACAATTTAGTTTCTTGGATTATTTGATGATTTGTATCACTGAGCACATCTGTAATTTGATGATTTGGGAGATGTGGGGAATTCCTTATGTCACAAGATTGCATACTTCTCATATACTTTAGTCTCTGCAGGTACTGGATGTCCACTGCAAATATTTTTTACAGTAATTTTATTAATGTGGTATTGATGCTGCAAAGGCATCAAAGCAAACTGTAGGCTGCAGAATAAGAAAACATTTTCAGACCAGTACAGCTTTGTTTTCATGGTATATGTACTGGGGAGTGCACTTTTGTGTAGTGCATGTAGACAAGGGGCATAGTCAGGATTTTTGAAATTCTATATCAGCTTCCAAATTGTAGACATCACTTTCCAGAAATATAACACTTGAAACTACCATAAAGTAGAGGCTTAAGTTAAAAAAATCTATGTTTAGCAAATTAGACATTCAGACTGAAAAGGCCATTTAACTAAATATATAACTGCAAACCATGATAAATATGTCTCATTAAAATAAATTTAGGATGTCTCCCTGCATAAAATATTTTTTTAAAAATATGCATATGCTGAGATGTACCTGGCATGTACATGGCTACAGTCACGCATCTAGGAAATGAAAAGTAACACAAAGGGAGAAATGTGATGTTCAGCTGTCTGTATTTGAAAAATAAAACAAAAACTGTTTTTTTTTTTCCAGGGAGTCTGTATGGATGAACTTCTATTTTGCTTGCTGTGGAATCTTCGTCTTTTTCTTGCTGATTTGCAGTTGCATCCTGCAAGTGGGGTTTGACAAGTTGTGCACCTCCATTTTAGAGAACAAGGAAATAAAAAGGTAAGCATGCACTGGGAATTGAAGCCTTTTCTACCAGGAGTTGTGTAAATCAATTGGATATCCATTTAATACTGTTTAATAACTTACAGTGCTGCATGTATGGAGAACTACAGCATTTGATTTTACATACTGTCATCTGCCTAGGATGGTCCACCTCAGTTGCATTGTCTTGCATGTGGTGGAGTTCTGAGATGGTCCCTCCACTGCAGAGTAAGGAGATTGTATCACTGACAGAGATTCTGCTCAAATCACTTTGTTATTGGTAGCATTTTACCTGCCTGTATTGGCAGTAGTTAATCAGGTAAGATATCTGGAAATGGGTACTTTAATGGGGGCAACCTGGGAGCTTTGGACTGATGACATTAATTGCTCAGATTCCCACAGTATCCACATAGAGGCTGTTCATATCACTTCAATGCATGCTGGGAGCACTAGGCTTAGCTGTTCATTCACTACACTTGTATACAAGTTTGCACTGCTATATGCAGATAGTATTCCAATGAACATTGAGTCAAATTGTAACCATTAATAATGTGGCATCAGAAAAGGTTATGAAAAGTAGGACATTTGTTTGTCTTACGTTTCACATATTAGAATGCAGCACCGGTCATGTTTCCATTAATGTGAATACATAAATTTTACTTGTTTAAAGTAGCAACGTGAATTAACCAGAAGTTTCCATTAGTTTTTCAGACGTTTTGCCATCAGATAGTTTAATCAGTATTTTGTCTTCGATGTGACTGTTTATAATAATTTCTTCTGATTTCTGATGGTACAGTATTTGTAGAGTTCTTCAGACACATGCAGAGAACAGAATCCCTTGTGCAGTTCCTGATGATGCACTTTATTTGCTGAGTTTTTCTTGTAAGAGCTTACCAGGCATATGTTGCTCAAGCTGGCTAAGTACCTTGCTAGGTCATGCCTAACCGTGTGTTTTGTAGTGAACAGTACAAAATTTAGTAATACAAATGGCAGCTCCAAAATAGCAGTTTTAGGAGGAGTATAAATGCATGCCAGCATAATAGTCATCCCTTGCTAGTAGCCCCTTACTGATATACATCTGCTATGATCGTCTTTTTTTTCCCTGTTATGTCGCTACTGGAGCTCCTCTAGCAATTAATATAAGTCATTCTATTTTTCTTTGTCTGTGATATTGTGCAGCGTTTGCATCCTAAAATCTTTCTTTATCAAGTTCACATGCTCTTCTTTCCAAATGTGTCTCCTGTAACATTGTTATTGCCACTCATAACTTGTTAATACAATTAATTATTCTTTCCTTTTTGACTTTTCATGTGTGGCCATTCACATTCCAAGTTAATGTGGGAAGTGTCACAATTATGCTAAGACATTATTCCCACCTACTGTATATGGTAGCTTTTTAAAAAGTTTATTTCCAGTTTGTGTGATACATGCACCCATTAATGTTTGGCAAGCTAATTCTTTATGCAGTTTTTTTCTTAACTTCCGAACGTATGTCACATTTTGCAAGATATTTTGTTTTAATAAAAACCCTGAGACAAAATAATAAACGTACCCCCCGAACATTCCCATAACCTGTTAATTTAATACAAACTCACATAACTATGTGTATCTTCAAGTTTAACCCTCCTAATAGGAACATTAGTACCACGTAGACAGCTGCTAACATAGACCGTAATTAACCTGAAATTGAGGTTATCCATGGATGCATATTACTGCCTCTGCTGCTATGCACACCCCCCTAGATGTGAAAACTACTTGCATACTTTCAGAAGTCTTTAACTTTTAACCTTGAAGAAACCAATGATGTTCTGTAGTCCTGTCTCACCTTCATTCTTACATATGGGATCAGAGCCGATCCTTGGTTCCGACTCGGCCTGTTTACAAGCTGGAAGACTTCTAGTTGGCTCATGGCTAGGTAGGTATCCCATGGTGCACCAGTACAATCCCCAGATCTCGTTTGCCGCGTCGATGAGTTCAGATGTGCTTCTCTTTCGCTCTGGCTAAGTCTTCAAATTTATTCAAAGTTTTTGGATAATTTTTCTGTGTTACCTTAATATAGCATCGTATAGTTATAGTTAGTGCAATTTTGGCCGTTTAGTACTTTGTATCCTGTGTGCCAGTTTTTGCTCATTTAATATACTTGTTCATAATTAGATATTAGTAATTGTAGGTGCCTTTTGCGCTCAGGCTGTGTGTGTTGTTAAATAGTTATAGGTCATAACTTTTTTGTGGATTTCCGCTTGCTAATATATTTAGTGTTGCAAACAGAACGAGGTTCTGTTTATTTTGTGTAGTAATTTCTACATTTGAGACTTTATTCCTGTTGGATGTGTGCGGCTCTTTCAAACTTTTTCTGTCCCTCCTAGGTCTGTTTTATTTAGAAGACCTAGTTTTCCCTTTTTCTTCCTTCCCGGACTAGGCTCGTTTAAGTTAGAGGACCTAGTCCTTGTGGTGTCTATTTACCATTCCTGTAGGGCTAGGCCTGTTTAAGTTAGAGGACCTAGTCCTCCCTTTCTTTTTCAGTGTGTGTGAATTCAGCTTCTGTCAGAATGTCTAAGGAAAGCAAGGACTGTATGCCATCTGGCTTCAAAAAATGCTCACAGAAGATGTCTATAACGGATGGCCACAGTAACTGCTGTCTTGGGGCCATCCACTTACAGGAAACTTGCTTATTTTGCCACTCTTTTAGTGCTAGAGTGTTGCAAAAAGAAAAATAAGCTTATTCTAAAAGGTCTCCTAAAACCTTCTTTTGAGAAAGATCTGGCTAGCTCTTCCTCCTCTGCCAGATCTCAGGGATCTAAAAAGGAAAAGACTTAAGTCCTCTAAGAGGCCCTCCCCGGCACCGGCTGGTGTCTCGGAGCCTCCTCTTAAAATGACTAAACCTGACAAATTTACTGTCTGTTCAGCTCCATGGAGTTCGGAGCCAATTGAGAGTTGTACTACTGTGATTACAAGGTCGGTGCCAAGTAGCTTAGAACCGACCGCTGAGAGTATTCAAAGAAAAGTCTTTGGAACCATTACTGGTCTCCCCTACATTGAAATCACCAATATTGCAGAGATTCCATTCTCCTACTCTGTCCTCCAGGTCAGGAGTTTATCAGAAGAAGATGTGGACAGGGTAGTGCTGAGACCTTTGAAGTCGTCTGCCTTACCGAAATTGTTGTTGGCCCCGACTCAGTCAGTTATGCCCCCTTCGGTGATTCCTCCTCCGAGCCATGCTGGCCTTTCGGAGCCAGAGTGTTTGGTACCGCTGGTGGAACCATCAGTTCCAGCTTCCCCTGTGGTTGTTTCGGAACAGAGTCCTGCTCCGCCACTCTTGGTGCCGTTCATGGTGTCTAGGAGCCGAAGCTCCCTGGTAGGCCCTGACAGGGATGCCTGGAATCGAACCTCTTCAGTTCCGAGCCTCCCTCTCGGCACGTCGACGAGGGTGAGTTTGGATCCTGCATCTGTCTCGGAGCCGATGGCTCTGGAACCGATGGCATCCTCAGCCTCTTTGGAGCCGGAGAGGTCGGCATTCGAGATGATGATGAGCATGCTGTCCTGATCGTCAGCTCCTACCAGGGGTACTGACCCTCTTCCCCCTAGGGCACCTACTTCTGTCTCAGCTCCTACTCCCTCCTTTTACAGCAGAGACCCGCAGCCTCAGGAGCCACCGGCTGGTGGCCCCCACTCTTCCGTGACCTCCCCGGAATATCCTCCTGCGGAACCCCCACGGAAGAGAACATGTAAGAGAAAGCATGTAGACTCCCAGGATGAGTCTCTGACCTCTGACACTGACCTTGAGGAGTCAGTAGGGTCCCCCATGTCGTCCTCTGATGTTTCCTTCATAGACATCCTGGAAATCCTTAGGCAGAAGTGAGACTAGCCCACTGTCACCCCTTCTGATGAGGAGTCAGTGTACCTGAAGGTTTTCGGGTTTCAACCTACAGCCTCTTGGGTGTCTCCACCTTTTGACGAACTGATGGAGCTAGTTAGTTGGAAGGTGTGGGATACTGCTGATGCCATGGAGCCAGTCCCCAGGAGACCAAATAAGTTTATTTCTGCTCCCAGAGAAAAGGAATTTTTATCTAAAGGTGTTCTCGTAGATGTCATGGTGGTGGCAGCGGCCACTAAGAAGGAGCTAGCGGAGACTTCTTCTGTTCATCTGCCGAATAAGGAGTGTCGAACGATGGACAGATACGTGAAGCATATCTTCTCTTCAGCGGCATTTACTCTTAGATCGCTGAACTACCTTACACACTTCACAAGGCTTCAGAGAGATCTCCTTAAGGAGTTAGGAGATTCTCTACAAGGTACATGTACTGAGGGAGGCCCCGACAAGGTGTCTCCCCAGTTATCCACGTTGAACTCTATTGTCAATTCATCCATGAGGCTTATTTCATATGCAGCCGATGGAGAGAGTAGAGCAACAGGTTCAGCAGTTCTCTTAAGAAGTCATTCCTGGATGCGTTTGTGTAATTTTGCGAAACCGTTCAAGTCTACCTTTACCAAAGCCACCTTAGACAGTTCCTCATTGTTTGGACACAAGGTGTAAAGGACATTCTCATCCGGTGCGAGCAAGAAGGGAAAACACTCTGCTGTGGGAGTACGTTTTACTGTCCCCTCTAGACCATACCTTAAGGGTCAGAGGGGTGGTAAAATGTGGTTCAAGACGTCCCAGAGGTTTTTCCAAAATGCACAGGGTGACTCCTCCTTCAGAGGCAGAGGAGGAGGAGGAAATGGTAGATGCTGCCCTAGAGACGGGCAGACCGCATAACCAAGGAGGCCACGATTCGTTTTGGGGCCAGCCTTACCAGCACTGGTGATGTGGGGCCCGATTGTGCTTCTCTGGAGCCGGTCGGGGGTCGCATTTCTTTGTATCCTGAAGCCTGGCTAAGTATCACTCAAGATAAATGGGTAAAAAGAATTATTACCAGAGGTTATGTCATACCCTTTTCCCTTCCACCTTATGTTCCCAAGAGGATCCCGGATGTTCCACCCAATCACAGGGATCAGGCAACTGTGGAGGTCAACAAGTTGCTAACAAAAAGAGTCATCCAAACTGTCTCAGCAGACCAAATAGGATCCGGAACTTACACCAGATTCTTTTTAGTGCCAAAACGTACAGGGGACTGGAGGCCCATCTTGGACCTCAGCAGATTGAATGAATCCGTAAAGAAGGACAAGTTCCGGATGGTGACACTGCAGTCTATACTCCCGTTATTAGGGAAAGACAATTGGATGTGCTCAATAGATCTCCAAGACGCTTACTACCACATAAAAATGGACAGGGCGTCGAGGAGTCATTTAGGCTTCTGGCTGGGAGCCAGTCATTACCAGTTTCGTGCTCTGCCCTTTGGTCTCACCACAGCCCCCAGGGTGTTCACCAAGTTTATGGCAGTAGTGACAGCTCACCTGAGATGTTGAGGATTCCAGGTGTTTCCATATCTGGACGACTGGCTCTTGACCGCCCCCACCAGGCATCTACTTTTTCAGACCAGGGACGCTACCATACAACTGTGTGCTCAGTTGGGGATTTCTGTAAATTGGGAAAAATCTGCCTTATTGCCCTCTCAGTCTGTGAATTTTCTAGGCGCAGAGTTAGACACAGTAAACATGTTGGCTCGTCTTCCTGTAGAAAGAGCACAAAATCTGTTTCGTCAACTTCAACGTCGTCTTCCGTTATGAAAGGTCAAGGCCAAGTCTATTCTGCAGCTTCTAGGGACCATGGCTTCCACCATTTTACTAGTACCGCTAGCCAGACTATACATTAGGATTCTTCAGTGGCTGCTGTCATCCCAATGGTCCTTTCAGCACCTACCATTATCTCGTCACATACTGCTGACAGACTCTTGCAAGAAGGACCTCATTTGGTGGACTCTACCCAATCAGTTAATCATGGGCACTTAATTTGTTCCTCGCCAACCCATTGCCACTGTGACCACGGATGCCTCACAGATAGGGCGGGGTGGGGGCATTATCTAGGCAGGACTATCCAAGCACATGGCAAGATCACAAGGCCCATCTGCATATCAGCATTCTAGAGATGAGGGCGGTACTCCTGGTGTTGCAAGCACTTCACGACCTTCTGCCTCTGATACAGTCAGACAACATGTCGGTAGTATGGTATATCAACAAACAGGGCGGAACCAGATCATACCCACTCTGTTGAGAGGCCATTCAAGTTTGGAAATGGGCGATATCTTCCCAGCGTTTTCTGGTGGCAATGCACATTCTAGGGACAACCAACGTGATAGCTGACACGCTCAGCTGGCAGTCTTGATGCCTCACGAGTGGTCTCTGAAACAGAAAATAGCAAAGCAGATTTTCTGCAGATGGGGACAGCCTTGCTGCGATCTCTTTTCCAGCCCAATCAACACCAAATGCAGCAGCTATTTTTCCCTCATCCCACCTCTGGGGGAATCACCCAGAGACACTCTTGTTCACGATTGGCTCTTGGGTTTCCTTTATGCTTTTCCTCCCTTTCCTCTCATACTCAAGGTTATTCAGAAAGCGAAGCAACTGGGAAGCAACCTGATCCTCATTGCTCCTTACTGGCCTTGTCAGGTATGGTTCACCTTTCTCAGGCCTCTTCTCCTAGACGATCTTTGGCTTTTGGACCGAGTACCAGATCTCTTGACACACATGTCAGGCTCGCTTCATCCCTCTTTACACACCCTTAGTTTGACAGCTTGGCTGCTCCAGTTCCATCCCTAGTCAGGCTTCACGACTTCTCACCCTCTGTGACTCGTATGCTAATGTCCTCTCATAAACCCTCCACTAGAAGACTATATTGCAGCAAATGGAGGAGATTCTCTATCTGGGCTGAGAAAAAGAATATTGACACTTATACCGCCTCCATTCCGGTGGTTTTGGAGTTCTTGTCTGAGCTTTTCCACCGGGGATCTACGGCTGACACTATCAGGGTTCAATTGGCAGCAATTTCTAATTTTCATCTAGGCATACAAGACTCTAATCTGATGTCATATAGGCTGTGCACAACCTTCCTCAAAGGTGCCACTTTATTAAGACCCCCATTTCAAGAACCTGTTGCTTCATGGGATTTAAATTGTGTGCTATCCAAATTGACATACCCACCCTTTGAGCCTTCTCATTCATCGCCTTTGAAATTTTTTTCTTGGAAAGACTTTGTTTTTGGTGGCTATCACATCTGCCAGATGGGTGTCAGAGTTGCAAGCATTATCTGTAAAACCTCCTTATCTGATTTTTCACAAAGACAGAGTATCTCTTCGTACTAATCCTTCCTTTGTCCCCAAGGTCTGTTCCCATAACACTTTGAACCAGTCCATAGAACTTCCAGTGTTCTGCTGCGTTGGAGTGGTTTGGAAAGAATACAGGTTTCATCAGTTGGATGTCCTTAGGCAATTACGTTTTTATTTGCGCAGGACGAAGGAAATCAGATCAATTATTTATTTCCTTCTCCGAATCCAGATCAGGTTTACCAGTTTCTAAACTGACCCTCTCAAATTGGATTTCTAGCTGTATAGCTTACATTTACACCTCTGAGAGTAGACCTTTACCTTTCAAAATCAAGGCTCATTCTACTAGATCTCAGTCTACCTCTGCAGCCTTTCAGGATAGGGTCCCACTTGATAATATTTGTGCAGCAGCAACTTGGGCTACCCCTCACACATTTATTACTCATTACAAATTGAATCTAACCTCCAGGGGTAGAGCATCCTTTGGTTCCATGGTACTCAAGAGTATTTTTCCTTGAGCCACCCAAGAATAAGGTGCTAGGGACGCTGTCCAGTATGTAGGAATGAAGGCGAGATAGGACTACAGAACATAAAGAAGTTATGTACTCACCATAATGTTCCTTGTTTGTAGTCCATCTCGCCCTTCATTCTTACGAACCCACCCTCCTACTCCCATCCTGGAAGTACCTGGAGACAGTGGAGACCTTTTATTATGGGCTTCTTTCTGTATTTTGTTCTCATGTCTATTAGTTTTAGTTAGCAGCAAACAAGATCTGGGGATTGTACTGGTGCACTATGGGATAACCTACCTAGCCACGAGCCAACTAGAAGTCTTCCAGCTTGTAAATAGGCAGAATCTGAGCCGAGGATCGGTTCTGATCCTATATGTAAGAATGAAGGGCAAGATGGACTACATACATGGAATGTTATGGTGAGTACATAACTTCTTTTTTTCCCCATTTTGAAAATGTCTGCACGGGATGAAAGTACAGTAACATTCAGAATCCTGGACAAAAGGGGTGACACTTCTTGAACACACCAATTTTATCCCTTCCCTTTAGTACTGATATATTAAGATATGTTAACATAGACTGAATTGGAATATTATACTACCACCCAATTTGAAGGAATTGGTAGAACCAACTCAGTTGATTGTTTTTGGTAAAGGTAGAATTTTAACTCTTTGGTTGAGAAGAATGTTGGTGGTTGGAAAACTGAGTACACTAAAGGTATTATGCTTAAATGTGGAGCCTGCAAAATTTGCAGATGTATACATGAGGGACTATATATTATGATTGTTGGCTATTCTTGAACTATTCCATGTGCAGGAAAATGTAATTGTAAGACATCAGATGTGGTTTATTTAGCCACATGTATTTCCTGTAACAGTTTTCATGTGGGGAAAATGAAAAGGAAGTTGAAAGAAAGGGTCCTTGAACATTTGTAAGAGATAAAGAAATACAAGTTTACTAATGCCTTGTATAGGCATACTCAAAAGTTGTCCATCCTTTAAGAAATCTGTGTGTTTTTTATTATTGATTGGGTTATCGTAGAACCTTTTTAGGGGTGATTTGGATGGCTTATTGGAATTTAAAGAACTTTTATGACAAGTAAGGCTAAATGCCTCTGTGCACCCTGGAATTGATATAATATCTGTATCTGTTTTGCCGAAGAAGAGAGCCCAGGTTTTATGATTTTTATTTTATACACTTTTTATATTTTTAAGCTGCTCCTTTATTTAACTGTGGTAGTACACGGGTTGATATAGTCATCAGTTTATTTATTCATGAATTTTAGCATGTATTGATTCAAATGCATATTGCATTTTTAATTTTCCATTTTAACTGTTAGTATTTATGTATACATTCAACTTCTATTCATTTATTTTAATAACATATACAATAATGTCTAATTACTTTTTCACTGACTTACAGCTACTTACAATACTTAGTTTTTACATGTGGTAATATTTTCTTTTGGTTTGTTGTTTTTTATTTAAGTTCAAAGACAAAAGGGTAGCTTGCATCTTTAAATGCATTTCAGCCTCATTTAAGCATGGTTTGTCATTGGTGGGTTAGGGGTAACTTAAATGTTATGTTTTAAGGCATTAATTCACTCTGATGAAGTCTTTGTGAATGTTATAGAAGATGAAAGCACTCAGTTGTTCTAATTTGTGGTCGATTAAAGTATTCTGGTCACGGCTTGTTTTTTTTTTTTTTCTTGGCGTGGGAAGTTTTGTTCAAGGGCTGACCTGTAGATTCTTCCCTGAATCCATAAGCCTCAGGACCACTAAGAACAGAACAAAAAACTTAACATTTGTCTTCTCCTTCTACTCCTTCAGTACTGAAGGCTTCCTTTGAAGATTTGTACCATTTTTCACAGGGTTTTTAGTCTACTCAGCCTTCTCTTCCAGTTTCTACCACAGTTAAAAGAAAAATAACTCTCCCTCTTCTCAGAAGAGGAGGCTCTCTGAGTCTGATGTTGAGGATTTAGTTTGTGCCTCACAGTTTTTCTTCCCTGTTCTTTGTGAGTTAGTTTCATTTTACTCTCTCTTCAGATTCTCCAAGTGAATGATTATCTTTTGGGGATGTAATCTCAAAAATGAAAGAGTACTTTAACTGGGAAGGTAAGGAGGTGTCATAATCTCAGAAGTGATATTACAAGATACTGTTTATGGATTATCCCACACCATTTCCTGTTCCTCTTGTTTTAGGAGTGTTAGAGGCTGTCTTTGCTTCAGTTGTCTCCCCAGGCTCCCAACCCTCTGCCCCTAAGAAACCTGATACATTCTACGTAGTACCTAATACACACAAATTTGTCTATAAAAACTATGTGGGAGTCCCTGCTGTGTGTGTGTGTGTGTGTGTGTGTGTGTGTGTGTGTGTGTGTGTGTGTGTGTGTGTGTGTGTGTGTGTATATGTATGTATGTATATATGTATGTATGTATATGTATGTATATATATATATATATATATATATATATATATATATATATATATATATATATATATATATATATGTATATATATATATATATATATATATATATATATATATATATATATATATATATATATATATATATATATATATATATATATATATATATATATATATATATATATATATATATATATATATATATGGGGTCTATATTACAATGTCGAACTCACAGGAAGGAGTCTGAACGTTGTAATATCCATATGTTCGAAATACCACAATAGTGAAGCCATGGAACACCCGATCCCCCCCCCCCCCCGATGGAAAAACCATCGGTGGGCCATTTCCGTGGTTTTATTTCCTCCACTGTGGTGCGATCTCAGAGTTGGTATATTTAAGTAAGGGGGTGTAGGGGACACACAGCCCCCCACATTGGTTTTAATTAAAGTGTATTTGTTTTTGTTTTTTTTTGTTTGTACCGGAACAGCGATTTTTTTCCCTTAGGAAAAAAATATCTGTTCTGTGTGTGTTAGTACTTTGTGGGTTTCAAACTTAATGGTTCGATATTGCATCATTCGAACTCCTGTGAATATATATATATATATATATATATATATATATATATATATATATATATATATATATATATATATATATTTGACAGGTTTTGAATTCTGCCTTGTTTCTGGTTGGCGAAATGATTTTTTTCCCTAGGAAAAATTAGATGTAGTGGTCGTTCACAGAAATGACAGTTCGCTGTTTAGTGGTCGGTGAACGGGCATTCACAGACTTGGGATTTTGATGTCATAATGTAGACCCAGCTTCCACACAACCCAGTATTTTAGTCATAGGAGACACCATTGTGAGACACACAAATGCCCCTCTTAGCTGGCTGAATAAGGTGAAAGTCACGATCAGATGTTTATCATTTTAATCACTTTTGCAGTAGTCGTTAACCATAGGGGTTATATCCTTTCAAGGATGTAAGAGCCGGCCAGCTTCCAAAGCTTCAGGGCACCATCCACATACCCAAACTGTCGGGAATCTTGAGCTGAACTGACTAAATGAGTAAAAGACAAGTTTGGACACCAAGACCTTCAGAGCTTTACTGCCGCCAAAGAGTATGTACCTCTAAGGCTTTTAAAGTTCAGCACTCAGCTTGGTGGTGCTACCGCAGTGGTGGTTCTGCGGTAGCGTTGTCGCCTCACAGTAAGACGCTGACCGGTTCGACTCTCAGCTAGAGCGTCTTCTGTGTGGAGACATGCGTGAATGGACGTACCTTCGTTGACGGTTGTGCGTTAGGGCTGGCAACTCAGCACGTACAAATCAACTGCCAATCATTACCGGACCAGAGTTCCGCTGTGGCGACCCCTAACCGGGAAAAGCCGAAAGACACAACAACCAAGTCAGCTTGGTGCTATTCCATTGCTGGGCAGATAAATTCTCTTTGGGTAGAAAAACTTCCATTTTCTAACTATTGTTTTGTGTTGTAATGAACTGTCATGAGGTTGCATCTACTTTTAAATGGGAGTGCTCATTTTCCTGTGAGTTTTTAAAGTTGTGTAAAGTAATTGAAAGCATTTTTTTTCCTGTGGAGAAATTGTACTTGTTTTACATTTTTGTGGCTGGCAAGGTGATGTTCTTCATCTCACATTGCTGCAGTCCTTACTTATGGGTAGTCCGCTGTCCTCGGTCGGCCCGAATACCAAAGTATTAGGCTGACGTCGGTCATGGGCGCCTAGATCTGACATCAGAGCGTCAGGGTATAAAGGCGCATGATCGACGTCATATCCTCAGTCTTTTTTGCCGCATGGTCCGATGCAGAAGCAGCGTTGCAAGTGCCGTTCGGCGTTCTGAAATTTTTTCGCTGGAGTTTCAGACCGATACCAAGTTGGGCTAAGTACCCGTTGGGAATATTTTTGTTTTTCTTGCCTCAGTTACTTACCGGATGTCAGAAAAAGTGAATAATTGTATTTCTTGTGGGAAACAGATACTGCATAGGGATTACCACTCGCTTTGTATTCCTTGTTTGGGACCGGAGCACGGCGTGGTGGTGTCGGTTTTGTGCTAGGTTTAATAAGCTCTATAAAACGGAGGTTAGATTGCGCTAGGTTAGTCTTTGGCAAGAGGTGTAATTATAATATGCCGTCGGATGTTCCGACGCCTGCTTCTACTAAGAAGCGCAAAGACAAATCTTTAAAGCCTAGGCAGGATGATTCGTCCGTTTCGGACGCTGGACCTTTAGAAGCTACAGCTGAACAGGTGGATCCGGCTGAAGTTTCTGTTGAGTCCCAGGGGGAAACTTTGATTTTACAAGATGTGGCCTCTCAGGAGGCAGGTCAGGCTGAAGGGGCCTCTCAGGTTACTATTCTCCCTTCTATGCCTAAGGTGGTTAGGCCTTATGCTACTGTTTCTAAGGCTCCTTCTAAGGGCAGGTCTGTTTTGCCTTTATCTGGTGTCAGTTCTGGTTCTTCAGGGTCTGTGCCTAAAAAGCACATGCTTAAAATGGCAGAGGATTTGATTACTTTAATCAGAGGTTCTATGCCCCCTCCTGATAAGAGGCCCAGGATGGAGCCAGAGTTGGAAAGTTTGGAGCAGGCCTCAGATGATTCAGAGTCTTCTGCTGAAGACATTCAAGATTTCCCTCCTTATTCTGATTCTGATGCAGAGGATTCCACTCCTTCTGCTTCTCCTCCAGAGGATTTTTCATTTTCAGAAACTCTGCATTCCATGAGGGAGCATTTTACGTGGGAGGAACAGGATTACTCTGATTCACGGAAAAGGCTCAGGGAGTTCTTGTTTTTACCACAGACCGGACAGGTATTACAGGGTGCCTGAGGCTCATAAATATCTGTATAAGAGTCCTAGGGCGGACCCAGAAACTATTAGTCAGGGGCCTAAGGGTGTTAGAGCCTCTGTTGTTAAGGATCCGGTTCCTCTGGATAAGGAAGCTAGAGCTTTGGATAGATGGGGTAAGAAGGTGTATACCTCTTCTACTTTAGTAATGAGAGCTTTGAACTGCCAGTTTCATATGTTGAAGTATCAGAATTTCCTCCTTTCTCAGCTAAGATCTAAAGTGGATGCTTTGGCAGAGGGCATAGAGTGTAAAGAATTGCAGGACTTAGTGCATGTTTCTGAATAGGTGGGTAAGCACTCTTTGCAATGTGGTTTTGATGCTTTACAGGCTTCTTCTAGGGTGGCTGCCACTGGTTCAGTTATTCGTAGGCACGCCTGGCTTAAGGATCAGAATTTGTCTGAGCATGTTAAGTCTTGAATTCTGGATGCCCCTTTACAGTCTGAAGTTTTGTTTGGTCCTCCTGTGGAGTCAGTATAATTGTATTTCTTGTGGGAAACAGATACCGCATAGGGATTACCACTCTCTTTGTATTCCTTGTTTGGGTCCTGAGCACGACGTAGTCGGGTGTCGCTTTTGTGCTAGGTTTAATAAGCGCACCATTAAACGTAGGTTAGATTGCGCTAGGCTTGTCTTGATGGCGGTGTAATTATTATATGCCGTCGGATCCTCCGACGCCCGCTACCACGAAGAAGAGCAAAGACAAATCTTTAAAGTCCAGGCAGGATGAGTCGTCAGTTCCGGACGCCAGTTCTTTAGAAACTACGGTGGAATCTGTGGATCCAGCCGAGGTTTCAGTTGAGTCTCAGGGGGAGGCTTTGATTTTGCAAGATGTGGCCTCTCAGGAGTCAGGTCAGGCTGAGGGGGCCTCTCAGGTTGCTGTTCTCCCTTCCTTGCCTAAGGTGGTTAGGCCTTCTCCTTCTGTCTCTAAGGCTCCTTCCAAAGGCAGGCCTGGTTTGCCTTCCACGAGTGTCAGTCCTAGTTAAAAAGTGACTTTTAAAGACTTGTAATTTAAACTGACATTTGCTGCTTCCACTAGGAAACAGGCATCATTTTGGCTTGACCATGAAACAAGCTAGTGGTCCAATGGTGGGTCCTTCTTCCAGCCAGAAAAAAGAAAAGTGAAGTAAGCTGCCTTTGTTACCACAGCAGGCTAATGATTTGCCTCAGCCATAGGTGGGTGACTGTGCTGTGGTCATTTGTTGTACCTCAATCCACTGCTCTTTTACCCCAGATCCTTCTGGTGTCGCACTTACAGCCACTGTGGACTGTGGCGGTTAGCCACGTCCTCTGTGGCTCTTGGGGTCCCCTCAGTCGGCAAGGAAGAGCTGCTGTTGGAAATGGGAGAGGGAACAAGGAAGGCTTCCCTGCTGTGTCACAATGCTGTGCCCATCCTTGGGGAAGCTGCTGCTGCCATTAGTAAAACGCTTGGCTCCATTTTTCCTGTCAGAAAGAAAACTAAGCATGTGTCTACTCCTCCTCATATTATCTTAGGAGTAGTTTACTGGGTCTGACTCAATATTTAATTCAGGCTGTTGATCCTTCTTGTAAAGTAGTTTCTGGTAAAAGAAAGAGGATACCTCTCTATGTTGAGATTCAAGATTCTGAACCTGAACAGGAAGACGAAAGAACAGATACAGGCTTTTTCCCTCAGATTTCTGACTCATACGAGAGATCAATTTTTGATTTTCCTTGTTGGGGTTTCTGTTTCTTGGCTCATATGTTTTTTTTTTTCGTTAACATTTGTTTACCAGGAAAGCCGACTTGGAACAAAGACCATTTTTAGCGGAGGGCTGGGGAGAAATGCTGCAGATGCATGTCTTTGTGATGAAACTGGAGCACCTGGAGGAAACCCATATGGACGCAGGGAGGACATGCAGACTCCACACAGAAGGCACCCCAGACAAGAATCAAACCGGAGAACCTCTTGCTATGAGGCGACAGTGCAATCGCTGCAGCACTGTACTGTTATGTTAGTTTGTTTTAACTAATTGTGAAAGTATGAGGAATGTTTTATCTCCTGTTTCATCTTGTGAAGAAGCATATGCTTTAAATAATTTAGTTTCTTCTGTTGCACAGGTCACTACTCATTGTTTACAGTGTGTGTATAACTTGGTACTTCTTGCAGGGATATGGCCAATGGTATTGTTTTGAGGAGGTTTGCATGGCTGCATTCTCTTAATCTCCCAGATTGAGATTTAGTTTTTGTCCCCTCTGCTGCAGAGATGATCAAAAAGTGTGATGGAATGGATAAGCTAATATGAGGAGTCTCAAACATTTTCAGCCCTTGTTTTTCCACATTTTTAAGGGATTATGTAGTTCCTCATCCAGTTTTGTCAAAAAGCAGAATAAACAGTCTGAACAAAGCACAGGTAAACAGATATTTAAGTAGAAATGGCAAGAGGGTTCCAAAAAGAAGCCCTGAACCTCCCAAAACCAAGAGCAGTCAAACATTTTCTTCCAGAAAGTTCGAATATCTATTTTTCTCTTCAGCTACAGGTCATTTCAGAGAAATGGTTTTGAAGACCATTCATAATGGCTGTGAATGGCAGTGGAAGGAAGTTCCTCCTTTCCAGGTGGTCATTCCTCATACTCCAGATCAGACTGTTTGGTTTCCTCCAATTCTGGATCACATGATGGGCCAAGAATTGATAGAACCAATTCTTCCTTCTCAGCTGGGGAATGGTTTTCATTCAAGGATGTTGTTAGTGAAAAAGAAAGAAAGAAAAAAAATGCTTGGAGACCAGTTCTGGATCTTTCTTTCCTAAACTTGTTTGTCATAGTGCCCACATTCAAAATGATATCACTTTTCAACCTGTTACCTCTTCTTCCTCTTTCAAGTTTCCTGGTAACGTTAGACATTCTTATCGCATCTCTATTCATCCAAATGTCAGGCATTTCTTAGGGTTTTGTGTGTCTGGATCATAATCTCAGTTCTCTTCCTTACTCTTTGGACTGTCCACTGCACCAAGGTTGTTCACAGTGTCTAGCTCCAGGTATAGCTAATTGCAGCATGTTTTTTCCATCTTTAGACTTGCTTATCTTTGCATAGTCTTTTTCAAAGTGTCAGGACCCTATCTCTTTGTGAGATCTGTCTAATAGGAGTTGAGATTCCAAGAGAACATTCAAAAGGTCTTCTTGACTCCTTCATGCAAAATTGTGTTCAAAGGGCTTTTCTTCCAAAGGAAAAATAGATTTTCATCTAGATGTATTTTTAAGGTTTTCAACTCAGACTTTGATAATGCGAGGGAATATCTGAGAATTTGGCGTCTCATGGCATCTCTGATTCTTATGATATCCTGGGCAAGACTTTATATGAGAAAGATATAGTGGTATCTGAAATCTCATTGGTCCCATCATCAAAACCCTTTATCTATTCAAATCACAGTTTGTCATAAGAGAAATCTTTTGGTGGAGACGATAGATACCTTTAAGTCCAGGTCTCCCCTTCTCCCTCCCTGCTTCATAGGAGTCCGTCACCACAGAAGCTTTAGACTTTGGTTGGGGAGCATTTTCAGGAGGGATGAAAGTGCAGGGTGGTAGGTCACCAGAGCACATAACTATCAAGGACAAGCTTGCCCTGATTAAGATCAGGGATGCCAGATTTGTTGCGGAACAGGTAGGGACCAAAAAAAAAGTCCTTCACACTAAGTGAAGACCAACAAAAAAGGTCTTTAATACGGAGCATCAGGCAGTTCTGCATTAAACAGAAGTAGTTCCGTTTTGCGAATTTTTTTTTTTTTTTTTGAATAGCTCTGGCCATTCAAAACAAAAAAAAAAGTGGAGCCTGTTTCACTGGGATTTTAACTGGCAGTGTGGAACTTGGGATCGGGCTGCTGATTCTGGGACAGTCCTGCTCATATAGGGACGTTTGGCAACCCTGATCAAGGCTCTCAACTCTCAGAACCATTTTTGGGCCCCGTGACTTCTTCAGGTGGTTACAGACGGTACCATACTCATGTGGTACATCAGCAATCAAGGGGTGAACCAGGTTGCCCCCCCCCCTTTGCAGACTAGCCGTATTAGCTTGGGATATAGCTTCACACCACAGTCTCTCTCTGTATGCATTCTGTATTCTGTTGTAGTAAAATTGTATGGCAGATGGAAAGTAGATCAGGGTTTTTTTCCCCAAGGGTACATACATCTGTGAGAAGGTCTCAAGTAGACCTCTTTTTTTCTTCTCTCTGAACAAGCAACTGGCAAGATTCTGTTCCAGGACTCCAAGGACTGGAAGACAAATGCCTTTTGTTTTCGTTCCTATATGCCTTTCCGTCCTTTCCACTAATATCCAGGGTTGTTGTTTGTCTTTCGGCTTTTCCTGGTTAGGGGTCGCCACAGCGGAACTCCGGTCCGCTAATGATTGGCAGTAGGTTTTTACGGTGCTGAGTTGCCAGCTCGACGCCCAACCTTCAACGAAGGCATGCCCATTAACGCATGTCTTTTGGAACGCCACTCGACTGTGGGGAGGACATGTATACTCCAAACGAAAGGCACTCCCCACACTCCAGCCGAGAATCGAACGGGAGAACCTCTTGCTGTGAGGCAACAACGCTACCACTGTACCTACTTCTGAAAAATCAGAAGGAATCCCCCAAGACCATTGTGGTGACTCCCTTCTGGCCCAGGCAACCATGGTGCTACCTTCTTTTGTAAGTGGCCAGAGGCAATTTACCTCAAGCTTCTTCACAGACTGTATCTGCTCACACAGGAACAGGGGTGTTTGATACACCCAGACATTAATCAACTTCAGTTGACTTTCTGGATGATAGGGTCTTAATTCCTTTTAGTCACCTGCTTACTGTGGATGCCCAGCAGGTACTGATGGAGACAATAAAGCCTGCTACTAGAAAACCACATATTAGGAAATGGAAAGGATTTTCTATTTGGTGCTAACAACATAACCAGCACACATTCAGGGCTGATTGTTCTGTGGTTGTACAGTATTTGTGTGAGTTACTATCCTATGGCATTTCTTATTCCGCTATCATTTTTCAGCCATTTCAGCATGTATGCCCGTAGATAATGCTCTTTTAATGCTCTGTCATGTCAGAATTCATAGATTCATAGATTAGTACTAGGCTAACTGCCCTTGCGAGCCATTTAAGCCTAGCCAATTATCCCTTATGAGACTCGAACCCTGCACCTTGTCTTTGTAAGACAAACACCTTAACCATTAGGCCACCCTCCCAACCCTGTTATTGAAAGTAGTTTTGCACAAAAGGCCTCCAAGAAAACCAGTGGCCAATCCTTGGGATAATAATCTTGAGTTACAGAAGCTAACACTTGCTCCATTTGAACCAGCTAGTCTGGCTAACTTGAGGTTCTTAACATGGAAAACAGTTTTACTGTTTTTTCTGACCACTGCAAGAAGGCTGTCTGAGCTGCAAACTCTTATTGTGAGTCAACCATGTCTCATTTTTCATAGAGACAGGGTTTCTTTGAGAAATAATCCTTCTTTTAATCCTAAAATGAATGGTGCCAGAATTTACGCCAAACCATCCTTGTCCCTGTTTTCTTTCCTGAACCTAAAAAGGAGGGAGAAAGGATGCTCCATAATTTGGATGTCCACAGACAACTTGGTACTGTCTTGACAGAACTAAATCTTTCAGATCTTCACGTCAATTGCTCATTTCTTGTGAAGGTAAGAAGGGACAAAGGGACAGGCCATTTCCAAATGGTTATCTAAGGCTATCACCTTTTGTTATACTCGCCATAAAAAAACTATTCCAGGCTGGGTCTAGTCCCACTCTACCAGGGCCTTGGCTTCTTCTATTGTTTTTTGGAAAGAGTTGGATTTTAGAAGTGTTGTAGAAGCTGCAACTTGGTCCTATGTACATACTTTTACAAAACACAGTAAGCTTGATTCCTTCTATAGCCCAGATCAAGCTTTGCTAAGATCATTCTCCAGGGGCTCCTGGTCTCTTCTTCTACCTCCCAAATGTAGTTAGATGAGGTTAATCTAGCCTTATAGCTAAGGCTACTTCAGCAGTGATCAGTATGATGAACATAATTGTACAACTTACTGTAACAGTATATGTTCAAGTAATCACTGCTACAGTAGCTGCACCATCCGTCCATCCTCATTTTTGGTGTGTTTTTTATGCCAGGGTGTGGTCATTTATTTTTTTATGTTCCTTAGCATTGTCCTTTCAGGGCTCAGCCTCTTTCACTTTGCTGACAGAATCTCTAAAGGGCTTTGCGCCCACTCTTGTCCTTTTAGTCAGCCACTCAAGCTGTCTGACAGTTTGGTAATGTGGAAGGTGCCCAGAAGCTTTGGCAGATGGCTGGCTTTTATACCTTTGGTGGGATATAACCCATATAGCAAAGGCTACTGCAGCAGTAATCATTTGAACATCTACTGTTACGGTATGTTTTACTTACACAACTTTATTTTCCTCTAATTTGTGGGTTACATGTCTTTTTCCATTCTAATGTCTACATTTGCTAGACTCTATATGAGAACATTTCAGTGGTGTCTAAAATCTATTTAGATGCAAAAACAGCGTAACGCTCGCTATTCACTCCTGTGCCCACACAATAAATAAAGTAAATAACAAGAATAGAGTTGTGGCACAGTTTAGGCAGGGTTAGTATAATTCAAAAATACCAATGCACGTGCTAAACAGTACGTTACTACTCCAGGACAATGCTGCAAATAATAATATAATATTTAATATTATTATTATTATTATTATTATTATTAAAAATTATTTGCTTTACTTCGCTGAACGCTTGGACAGTTATTTTGAGTTTCATACAAGCTATTGTTCTGCGGAGGAGTCTGCTATAACTTGGGATTATTTGCAGCATTGTCCTGGAGTAGTAACGTACTGTTTAGCACGTGCATTGGTATTTTTGAATTATACTAACCCTGCCTAAACTGTGCCACAACTCTATTCTTGTTAAAATCTATTTAGGTCCATGTCATTCATCCTTTAGCCTTGTCAATTCCTGTTCTCACCTTCATCAAGAAGGAACTCTTGTGGCAGATCAGTCTGGTCTTACTAAATCCAGGCATCCCTTTTTCTTACTAGAGGAATGGTGTCTCAAGATATCAATGTCCGGTACATGTGGGAGCCTCATTTCAAATACAGGCACTTACATCTCAAGGATATGATGCCTTTGATAAAAGCCATCTGTCGTTTGTCTTTCTCTAACATAGATGACAAGCAGGTGGGGTGTTTAGTTTAGATGCTTTAATACATAATACGTAGAAACACATCAGGATGGATAGCAGCATCATAAAATATAAGCAAACTGGTTCAAGGCAGACCTTGCATACATACATGCTTACATCTCAGTGGCTTACGACAAAATGGCTTTCAGACTTGCAAGTGCTCAGTGTTTATACACTTGTGCAAGCCCTTGGCTAGCTTTGTAAAAGTACATACTCCCATATTGATCTACATCCTCCCTCTTAAAAAGATTGCCCTTTGTAAAAACAATATTAGAATCAGACATGCATTGCTATAATCTTTAGAAATAAAACACAGTGTTCATGTCCATGCTACCCTGTATCTATTACGTGGTCTGGAGATATGACCAAATGTCTTAACAATCTGGACTGAATTTAGCAACAGTGACAGTATTCGGTGAACAACTTGTGTCAGGAACTTCTGGATTCATCACAGGAGCGAGAATATTTTCTGGAACTTTCTTAGAAATTGGAACACCGGACAACACACTCTGAGATGGTCTTTCTCACAGGCTATGTGCTGTGGCATAGGCTCGGACACTGGTCTCAAATGTTTCCGATT